>NC_056748.1:653295118-653562618 GCF_019279795.1 Protopterus annectens
ATGCCTGAAAAAGGGGGGGGGATTTCCATATCATGAAATACTCCTGATGAATGAGAGACAGCACCCAAGAGTCTGAGGTGATCTGTTGACAATGTGGGAGAGAAAAGAAAGGCAGAAAGACAAGGGGAATTGGCTGAGGGGAGAAGAGGCAAAATGTCAAATAGAAACAGGCTTGCCCTGAAAGAAAGGCTTTTGAGATGTAGGAGTCTGAGTGGACTTAGAAGGAATACACCTGGACCCCTTCTTACCTTTGGGCAGTTGATGAGTCTGTCTACAAACAAAAGAAGATTTAGAAGGGCAATTCCTCGGAAATTTGAGTAGAGTGGAGACATAAATATGCTTCAGTTCCTGAATGGCCTTACCTATACCCTGGAGGGACTTGAAGAGCTCAGCAGAAGCTGTACCAAAAAGATTTTTATTACACAAAGAAGCATCCAAACATTTGGCTTTAATATCATCAGGCAAAGCCTGAAGACAAAGCCAAGAAAAACACCTCATCACAGGACCAAAAGCAGCAGCCCTGGAAGAGGCATCAGCAGCATCATAACTGTATTTTATGGAATGATGAGTAACATTGGGAAGTGAACCCAAGCAAGGTCTGAATTAGGCAGATCAGGCATAACCTTAACCACCTAAGGAGAGATGAGACATACCTGGTCATGTGAGTTTGGTAATTAATAGCCCAAAAAGACAAGGTTGCAGCAGTATACAACTTTGTATCCAACCTTTTCATGGTTCTACTATCCACTCAGAAGGAAGGAGCTTAGAATAAGGCAACAGTTTAGAAAGCTTATCAGTTCAGGATGAAACCACAGAAGAGTTAGCAGAAGGAAATATAAACAAGAAATAGAACACTTAACTGAAGACAGCTTGGTAACCAGCACAGCAGACAGATATTCAGACTGACATTTAGACTGTCAGCAAAGAAGTTCTAAGTATTTGCAGCTGTACATCATCTACAAAATCTAAACGCTTTGGTATACTGCCAAAGAAAACGGAGCCAAAAAACTGTAAAACAGTACAGAGTACAGTAGCCAAGGTCAATTGAAAATTTAATAAAAAGTTTCCAACACAGTATATGGACACTTTTGTCTCATACAAAGAAATACCTTATCATATAACATATTTCCCCAGTTGATTCAGTTTACATACCCTTCCTTTGATGATTAATACACATCATTAATCAATCACAATCTTTATTAACCCTTTAAGTAAATAAAATGCCAAAAATTACTTTCCATAAACCATGGTAATTAAAATGTATCCATTTTGAACTTCGATATCATAAAAACTAACAATATTACACAAAGTAAAAAATAAAAAGTGTTTAAACATATTTAAATATATTTATCCCTAAAAGGAACTACCATATATCTGTAACTATAGAAACTTTGAACTTCTTAACTTGTAAATGAAAACCAAACCGGCTCCAAGAGAACTTGAAACTTTAATGGACCAAACAATCGAAACAAGCAACAAATAAAAACGAATAAAAGTACTGTCACTAAGCACTTTCACCCGTATAAAAAACGGGCATCATCAGAGTAACCAAACTCATCTGAAACTGCAGTATATGAAAATGTCTCGTGAGCACACGCCCCTTGTTAAAAACCTATCACAAACTCAAAACAATCAATTAGTTTAAATGTGTAGATTCATACTTTACGATTCTTAAATGAAAATAAAATCAAGATAAAATAAATCAGATCAAACTAAATATAAACAAATAAATAAATAACTTGTATATAGTTAATCATTGATTGAAGTGATATTCTGTTGAATAAATACATACTTAAATATATATTATATTATATTATCAATGTATGCAGTATTGTTTATGCATAAATAGGTTATAAAACATAACAAGTAACACATAACAAGTAACAAAAGGAAAATTATAAACTACTGTGATGTTGTGAAACAACATCCTTGTATAAACCTAAAACAAAACCATAAATATTTGTGACATAAAACAATCCAACTACCAAGTGATGTTTGACACCCTGAAATCTCTTTATATCTCAACAGCAATATTATGATATAATGAAAATTCCCACCAGGATTGTCATAAAATAAAATAATGTGATAAAAACTATTAATAAAATCTTTAAACTGTCCATACTTAATTCCCTGTTCTAGTTGTCATTTGGTCATATTATATACAATAAGACCCATACTTTAAAATACTAGACAGGGAAATGTGGTAATTAATTCCTGGTGGCTTAGATGCGTCAAGTCTAAGCTGCCATAAACATTCCTTAATTTCCAAAAGTGTCTTAACATCACCTCCTCTATCATTAGATGGAATTCTGTCTATCACGAAAAATAAGAATTTTTTAAAATTGATGCAATTCTGTCAGTGTATGTATAAGGCATTGTATGTTCTCTTATTCCTAATGTCCCTTACGTGTTCCAAACTTCGAAGCCTTAATTTCCTTATGGTTTTCCCTACATAAAATGTGGGACAACTGAGGCATGTAGCGATGTACACTACCATCCTGGTGTTGCAATTGCAATACCCCGGGCATATAATTGTCCTGCTAAAATTTTGAACTGCTACATAAGGGCCATTATTGATGAATTTACAAGTGCTACATAGGCCACATTTACTCATTTTTGAGTTCTTGTAAATCCCTGTATTGAATTCCTTTTCCATCATTTCTTTGAGGTTCCTACCCCTACTATACGTGGAAACTGGTGTATTACCGACTATGGTTGTTGTGTCATTGTTAAAAACACTATATCATGTGTCTGTAATAATATTCATAATTTGTCCAGTCACATCATTATAAGGTAAAACCATAGCCTGTCTCCTGTGATGTACATTTGTAGTTTCAGTTAAGGTATTTTCTTCACTAAATTCTTCAATCAAACCTCCTTTGAGTATAGGTTTAAAGACAGTGTGTCTTTTCGCCTCAATCTCACTTCTTACTTTTGTCAAAACATCGTAGGGGTAACCTCTCTCAGTGAACATGTCTATCAATTTTGATAGTTCAATTATTAGACATTCATCATCACTAATGAGTCTAGAAAGTCTGACCATTTGTCCTTTCACTATGTTCCTTTTCTGGAAATATGGGTGACAACTTTGAAAATGCAAAAAGATGTTGGAATAAGTCTTTTTGCGGTATATATTGGAATTCACAGTGACCTCATACTTCTCTTTGTATAAAAATATGTCCAAGTAGTCACAACTTTCTCCATGAATCTAGTAAGTGAATTTTAAAAAAGATGTAGTGGTGCCCAAATAATTCATAAATTCTTGCATTTCCACCTCTGTACCTTTCCAAAAAATCAGAATGTCATCAAGGTAGCGCAAATATAGTATTGCTTTGTGCATAAAATCAGAGGTAAAAACCCATTGCATCTCCCATTCTGCCAACACTAAGTTGGCATAAATTGGTGTGCACCTAGCACCCATAGCTACCCCTGTAACCTGTCTGTAAAGTTCACCTTCGAACCTAATGAAATTATTGGACAAAATCATTTCCATAAGCTCTACCATTAAACTACGTTTAACTGTATGAAAGCCACTGTGTTTTTTCAAACATTGGTTGAACATGTCAAGACCTTGTTCCTGAGGTATAATTGAAAATAAGTTGATTACATCTATTGTGACCATTAAAAATTGTTCATCTATTTGTGTGTCCTTTATCGCATCTAAACAGTGCCAAGAATTCCTCAGTATGTGTGGCAACCGCTTTGTAATATTCTTACAGTGAAAATCAACATAAGAAGCCATGGCTTCTGTTTTAGAGCCCTTTGCTGAAACTATCGGGCGTAATGGTGGATCGTTGTAGTTTTTATGGATTTTTGGTATCCCAAAAATGGAGGGGGTCACAGGTGAACCAACAGTAAGATAATGATAATCATTTTTATCAATGACTCCCTCCATTAACCACGCATATAAATGCCAATCTATCTTAGTGTAAGCTCTATTCATTTCATTCCTTGAAACTCTGGTGTATGTGGTGGTGTCATTCAAAAGGTTTAACATCTTGATGGAATAGTCAATGTTTAACATAATCACTCCACCCCCTTTGTCCAGTTTCATTACCCTGTAGTTGTTGGTGGATGTTAATTCTTGGAGGCAAAATCTCTCACCCGATGTCAAATTGTCAGATGGTGTGGTTAACCCCCTAAACATCCTCCTAAGTTGTGTCTCACACATTTTCTCAAAAATGTGTATACAGGGATAGACTGGGGGATAAAAGTTCTTGGCCTTTTAAGCACTATAATGTTGTCTGTCACTGGACTGGGATTCTTATGAAAAAACATTTCGAGATTCAATTGCCTCGTATACAATTTAAAATTAACCAAAAACCAAATCTCATTCCTAAAGGTTGGAACAAAAGTGAAGCCCTTCTTAAACAGGGCAAGATAATTCTCATTCAATTCCAAATTTGTAAAGTTATAAATACATACACTGTCCACTCTAATTAAATTGCAACTTAATCCAGTGTCACTATATTCAACAGTATTCAAAAAATTCATATCCATTTCACCATTAACATCATTCTCATTCATAATCTCAGTAGAGCTGTTTGTCTCAAAATCTAAACATTCATTAAAATTTTTAGGCAATTGCAACAATTCATATTCATGGAGTGATTCCAAGTCACTATGCATCAAATCAAATATTGACAAATAATCAACAAAAGACTGATCGTATTCAATATGGTTCTGAGTAGCAACATATGATGCAAAATCAGGGTCAAAGGGATGCACTAAATGTTCTTCAATATTTATATTGGTCTGCTGTTTCCCTGAGACCACCTCCGATTGTTGTAAAACCTCTGTCCTCTCCCCTTGGCTTGTTCCTGTTGCCTTAACCCCTGGTTGCGTTCGCGTATTCGCTCTGAGCGTCTCACCGGGTAAGGCTCTAAAAAATGTTCATTATCATATTCGCTGTTAATATTCATCGCCAAACTGCTCATTTAAACTAATAGAGCCCTGTTGAATGTTGCCAAAAGTGGTAGCGTTGTTCCCTTGTTCAGCTCTAGCTTTACTGTTTTTGTATTCCCTAAAATGAGTATACACCCGGTTGTTGGCATAATCTCTACTATCCCTGTTGAGTTTAACTGTTTTGAATTCCAGACCTCTTAGAATTTTGGAACACGTAAGGGACATTAGGAACAAGAGATCATACAATGCCTTATACATACACTGTCAGAATTGCATCAGTTTTAAAAAATTCTTATTTTTCGTGATAGACAGAATTCCATCTAATGATAGAGGAGGTGATGTTAAGACACTTTTGGAAGTTAAGGAAAGTTTATGGCAGCTTACACTTGACGCATCTAAGCCACCAGGAATTAATGACCACATTTCTCTGTCTAGTATTTTAAAGTATAGGTCTTATTGTATATAATATGACCAAATGACAACTAGAACAGGGAATTAAGGATGGACAGTTTAAAGATTTTATTAATAGTTTTTATCACATTATTTTATTTTATGAGAATCCTGGTGGGAATTTTCATTATATCATAATATTGCTACTGAGATATAAAGAGATTTCAGGGTGTCAAACATCACTTTTATGTTACAAATATTTATGGTTTTGTTTTAGGTTTATACAAGGATGTTGTTTCACAACATCACAGTAGTTTATAATTTTCCTTTTGTTACTTGTTATGTGTTACTTGTTATGTGTTATAACCTATTTATGCACAAACAATACTGCATACATTGATAATATAATATAATATATATTTAAGTATGTATTTATTCAACAGAATATCACTTCAATCAATGTTTAACTATATACAAGTTATTTATTTATTTGTTTATATTAGGTTAGTTTGATCTGATTTATTTTATCTTGATTTTATTTTCATTTAAGTATTGTAAAGTATGAATCTACACATTTAAACTAATTGATTGTTTTGAGTTTGTGATAGGTTTTTAACAAGGGGCGTGTGCTCACGAGACATTTTCATATACTGCAGTTTCAGATGAGTTTGGTTACTCTGATGATGCCCGTTTTTTATACGGGTGAAAGTGCTTAGTGACAGTACTTTTATTCGTTTTTATTTGTTGCTTGTTTCGATTGTTTGGTCCATTAAAGTTTCAAGTTCTCTTGGAGCTGGTTTGGTTTTCATTTACAATATCTGTAACTATGTTTGTAATATTTTAATTGCTAGGATTCTTCATCTGTAACTATGTCTGTAATATTTTAATTTGTGGAGCTTTTCTCCCCGGGCCTCTGCTGAAAATGGACCTGCGTCCAGTCGGACATTCCTGGTCAACAAATGTAAATAAATAAATAATAAATAAATAAATAAATATGTAACATTTTATGATTCTTATACTAAAGCTACTCTTTCTCCCTGGACTTAGTGATTCTGTTTCTCTTAAGTCTTTGTTAAGAGAAAGAGCGGCTTTAGTATAAGAATCATAAAATGTTACATACGGCATTTTATTTACTCAAAGGGTTAATTAGGTTGTGATTAATTCATGATGTGTATTAATCATCAAAGGAAGGGTATATAAACTGAATCAACTGGTGAAATATGTTATCTGATGAAGTCTCTCTATGTATGAGATGAAAGCGCTCATATACTGTGTTGCAAATTTTCAATCGACCTCGGCTACTGTGTGGGACTACTTTGTACTGTTTTACAGCTTTGGTATACTGGCCAGACATTTGTCTATCCTTGGCAGGAGATTCCTTCAGTGAAGAATACTGCAACAGTGATATGGAAGGAGATCTGTCTATATAGTTTATTGAAATACACATGGTTTTAGTGTGTTTCATCCTATGATCATTACACTGAAAATTTAGTAAGGAGGATTGTTTTTCAAACTGCCAGTTCATCTCAGGATGCCAGCATTGGTTTTGCGGGATCACTCCACAGCAGTGGAGTGTGATTTTGCATTTTTCCCACTATTGCAATCTTGGGAGTTTGTATATATAATTAACAGGGGGTGTGGGGATGCAGTGAGGACTTGCCCCTTGCAAAAGACATTGTTTCTTTTTTTTTATTCAATGACTTTCAACCATTTGTGGTTAATGTAGTGTTTTCCAATTGAATGAGTTGGAGATGCAGTAAAATACATATATATTAGTTTACCTGTTACATTTTACATACACACACAGATATATATATATATATATATATATATAATATATATATATATATATATATATATATATATATATATATATATATATATATATATATGGGTCTACTTCATTTGATCGAAAGACCATTTGACCTAAACCCATTTGATTGAAATTTCATTTGACCGAAAACCAGTATTCAAGGTAAATAACAGGGATTTGTCCCCTCCCCAATGTCATGCGACCCTGGAGTTGGTATATATAGTTAGGGGGTGTGTGGGGGGTGCAGCCGCCCACATTGGGGATGTGTGGGGAGCAAAGCCCCCCCACCTATTTTCGTTTAAAATGTGTACTTTTTGTTTTATTTTCTTCTTTTAAAGGAAACTAGGTGGGGGCTTCGACACCCACACCACCCCACACTCCCCTAACTATATATACCAACACCAGGGTCGCATGACATTGGGGAGGGGGACAAATCCCAGTTTTATGCCTCCACATATATATATATATATATATATATATATATATATATATATATATATATATATATATATATATATATATATATATATATATATATATATATATATATATATATATATATATATATATATATATAAATGTGTTTACTGTCATGTACATTAAGAATATGATATATACTATGATTTTCAAATATGTCTTTTCACATTGTAACAAAAATTGACAGGATGTCGCTTACAGGAAACTGAAAAACACCCTAAAAAGTAATATAGACAAACATGAAGGGGAACATGTTTTTAAGGTTTGTAAAGAGTCACGTTTAATTCTAAGGCAGAAGTGATTTTAAATTTATGGAACAAACAAAATCACAGAAGTAAATCCACTTAAAAATGCTATGGACTAGAAAACCTACACTGGATGTTTAAATCAAACCATTTTTTAAGAAAATGTAATATTTTACTTCTTTCATAAAATCTTCTCATACATATAATCACTGCTTGCAACACTGTGAATTTTTGTATGTGGATGTCACAAAATTTAACAAGAACTCTATGTGAGTGGCTGTTTTGAAGTTTTCTTAGGAAAAATAAACATAATAGTATATTTACTGGGCATTTTTGTTGGGGAGCAAACTTCGCAGTTTATCTGTACAGATCTGCTCTACTTTGAAACAATTTTGAATGGAATCTCTAAGAGGTATATGTTTATGGTTAGTGTGAAAGCTATACAGGGATTTAGATGTGAACTCACTAGATCACAAATCTGTACTGTAAACCGCAACAAATCTTAGAGAAAAGATAAAAACCTACAGACTGGACTCACCTGCTTATCATGGCACTTCGTGGTAAAAATGGGATTCTGTGCAAGTGAAATAATTCACCAAAAACATACTGTGGTTATAAGTAATACGGAGTGCAAGTAAACCTGTCATACTCAATTGCCTTAGATTAGCCCATAACATAAGTTTACATACTGCCGTAACCAACTTTATTTTGATGTTACCAATATTTTTGGAGTCTTCAACAATACCATCATTAACTTGTTGCAACAAATACACAGCAGTTCAGATCATGCACTGGGATCACCTTCTCCATAATACAATAGATTCAAGATTATTTGATCACACATTTCAACATATCATAGTTAAAACAGTATTCCAAAAAATGTTGTCCGCTTTAAAACATTTACATACATCAGATATAGTAATGTCAAGTACTGCCTCCTGCTACTTAGTTAAATGATTATGTATAAGTCCAGCACAGGAAATGCATTATTTATGTGTCCTCTATACATAGTTCTTTCACATTGTGAAATGTGCGTGTGTGTCTACAATAATAGAATGCTCTTTTTGTACTGAAAACAGAAGATGAACTGGATCTTTCAAGGACATTGAACAGGACATTCTGTTATTATAACTGAGTATATTTTGCATTATGTCAAATTTACAGCATTCACATTTTGGCCAATGTATTGTTATATGTTTGCTATCCTTCTTTTTCTTAAATTTTGCAAGGGCATTTAATTATCTTGCCACCACTGGTCTTATTTACGCATACAATTTCCGCATGATTTTTTTTTCTTGCATGCGTACTTCTTAATTTCAGGCCTAATACAGCATGTATATTCATAAATGAGAGGCACAGTCGTCTTAAATATGCAGTACTTACAGTATTGCTAAGGGCAGTATAAAACTACACACAGTCATAAAACTGCAATACTGTAAATGCTGAAGTATTAAAATGAATACCTCTATTCATTTGTATGACTAGCTAAGGACTACTGCTTAAAAGCATCTCTTACTTAGAAGGTCCACTGCAAGGTTATGAATGTATATGCAGTTTCTACACAGACATCACTGAAATTACATAACTCTAAATGTTTTCTAACACTATGTAGAAGTTCTACTGACTGCCTTTATAAAAAGTGTCTGTTCAGGCAGCAAAGTAGACAAAAACAGTTTAGCAAAAGTTTAGCTCACATTTGAAACTGCATTATTGCTATTTACTGTGCTTACAAATGTATTTCAGAATACACTTTATCAGTGTGTCCGTGTACCAGAATGACTTTATCTGTTTGAAAGTTTAAGTAAGGGAATTAAAAATATATTACACTAAGCTTGGTCCCTTCTGCATTTACAGAATGCAAATACATCTTTTTAATTAAATGCCATTGCATGAGAAGGGCCTTTATTGAAAAAGAAAACCAACTTGATTTGAACAACTTGTTCGCAGCAACTTGTGCAGTTCAAATGCATGGCATGGCTACATTGTTTGGTGAATTTATTTAATCAAAAGTTCCACTGACTTAAATCTGGTAGCTGTTAAACATCAGGTGCAACCCAAGGAGAAGGGACGTTTTGGAAACTGATGTAAAGTGCCACTCTATACATTAATTAATACCTTTAAGATGTCATCCTACCCAAAGTATTTCTTTTACTGAAAATCTGTAATATATGTATTTGAATTTTTGTGAGTACCATCCGTGGTCTACATGGATTTACTTCTTAAGCTAAAATGGGCTTTCAGTCATTAGAGCTAAACTAATGGGTGTAAAGAACTCTATGCTTTGTCAAAAATGTTTGTCGATTCTTTGCAAAAACTGTTCTGTACAGCTGGGATAGAATTCTACATAGTTTCTGTAATTCCTCTAGTTGAAAAAATACAAAACACACAAAAAGCAGTAATCATTGTGCCTATCTGCCAACAATAATAAATATTTTGTGAACTTTTTACACTGAGATTTAACCAGCAAAGCATTATTTATAACTGGCACCCATGCACTATTGTTTCAAATTGTGCTCATGCTAGAGATTGAAATAGCAAGAAAAAGGTTCCTTTACACAGCTACAAGCCATGTACAGGATGCTATATGGTCTTGATAAACCCTTATGATGTGACCTGGAGAGGAATCTTTGAATAGATTCTGGTGCTGATGAAGCTAAACTTGCTTAAAGCCTTAGCAAGAAAGCAAGCAAAAACTGCGGGGGGGGGGGGGGGGGTGTTACAAAAACATTTTTCTGAAATTATTGACATCAGAACATTTTAAAAGCTAGCTCATATATAGAACAGCACATACATCCAAATGCAAAAAACTTTGTTACCAAATCACACACTCACTGGCACTGGAAAAAGACAAATAAACCTGCAATTTGTACTGACTGGAAGTGGCAGTGTTGGGAAAAAAGTGTGCTCTCCCTAAATCTTTCTGGTGCAATAGTACACTGTTAACATACTGCCTGCAGGTAAAACTTGTCTTGCAAAATGGTCTTCAGTTTTAATTTATTCCCAGTGCATCAAACTGACAATAGAACCTGTAGCTCATCCGTATTAATGAGGGCAGCCATACTCTTATGCCAATATAATGATCTAAAGTTTACTTTCTAAAATCATCAAGTTTTCTGTTGCTGAAGATAATTTCCTACTATAAAATTTTCAATAATCCAGGGACTTGCTGCAGCTTATGTATGCCTTCAATTTTTCCAAGTTACTGTAAAGAAAAAAACTTTGTCAAAGTCAGTTTCATTATCTTGGGAAATCCTCAAGCACATTAAAAGAACAGAACTGTCTGTCATTTTTAAGAATTATCAACAGGAAAGAACTTTTAAAGACATATGTAAGATAACTTAGAATGCAAACAAAATTGTGTATTTTAGACACATACATCTTGTAAGCCCATTCTAAGAATGATTACTTCAACAGTGCAAAACATACTTGGGTACTTCAGAGAGGGAACATTTACTACAAACATGAAAACTTTAAATAATTCCACAGGTATGACAGTAATTTAAATGCAATGGACTACTGCAGACTATATTTCTTGTGCTTATATTTTGTTAGCATGTTTGCATGGCCTGCATTTGTTCATGGAATGTTTATGCAGTTTCTTGCAGTTTAGTCAAATGAAGGTCATAGTCCACGATGTATCTGGAAATCGCACATTCCTAGCTCAGTGTTCTTATTACGGTCCATGTTTCAGAAGTGGCACACAAGTCCTGAAACCCATGTAGCAGCAAATGTGAGTTTGTGTAAGCATTTGATGATGCTGTGTGGCTGGGGGTATGAATACGTCACAGACATTGGATGTCGTATAATGTGACAATGTCAGCACATCATCTGACACAGTGTAGCGATGGCAGATCTTAAATGCAACAAGTGGTCTGTTGCGACTGGTAGAGGGTCCCACAGTTCATTATTGCTGCAGCAAGCTTTGAATTATGGCTTAGTTCTTGAGGGATTGCTACACAGAAAGGGGAAAAAAAGCCTCAAGTGTGCTGATGATGGAAATAAATTAACAAAGAAATGGGTAAACAGCTGCACGAGCTATACTGAAAGCAAAGGCTTCAAGAAAGACCATTATCAGAAAAGGTAATGCAGTACACACTATGTTTAATGAACTGTTGCATTTTGATATCCCAGCAGGAATCGCTAAGCCAAGCTTGATGTCATGATGGAACACTTTAGTAACTCATTTAAGTACTGTTTTTGTTGGATATGTTACTTAATGGACATTGAATAGTGCAGAATAAAAATTTAAAATTAGGCCAGTAATCCCCACACAAGCAGAATGGCAAGTCCTTCATTGTTTTATTCCAGGTGCATTGGACTTCATTATTTATTTCTAAAAACCTGCACAGTAGTAGCAGAAAGTGGAGTGGGAGAGCTAAAACTTAAGAAAATGATACAGGGATGAGGCACAAGGTGCTTTATTTAGGTTACAGTTTGGTTGGTTGTATAACATCTATAATTAAATTTTTTTAGTGATTTTCTTTTAATTGACAGGAGCCAAGCATTTGCAAACCAACCAACACCTTTACTGAGATATTTTAGCATAGTTATGAAAGTAACAAAACAAAAGAATTACAACTGTGCATTTCAACAGAAAGCAAGGTCTAGAGTCGTGGATTGCTGTAGCAAGTGCTTTATCAAAAGATGTGTGCTTCTTTTTCCACACCCCTTGCAGAATCTCCATAAATGAGCAAAGTTACATTATGAAAAGAAGTTAGAAGGAATCCGCAAAAAGAAAAGGGATAATTTGACTTACTTTAAATGTAAAAAGCACAAAGAGTGACCTGAGAATATTTCTTGTTTTAAAGTGTGAAAAGCAAAAGCAATTTAATATGTTTTCTTGGTACCAGATTTGTTTCTGAAAGTAAATTAAGACTGAGCATTATGGAGAAAAGATGTGCTACAGACTGATGAATGCCGTTGGTTAGCAGGTTTTATTAAAAAGAGAGAAATGAAAATAAAATTACAGTAGCAAGGCCTGAAAGGTGTATTGTAGTTGTTTTAAGAATAGGTAGTCCTGACTAAAGTACAACTAGGGCTTGGGTAATGGAATTGTTCAAAAAACTTAAAAGGTACGTCAATGTAAACTTGTCTTATGTCATGAAGGTATCATATTAATTGCAGCTTGATGTCATGATAGGTGATATTAATTGCAATTCGAGAAAGAAGAAAAGAACTGCTAGAATATAAGAAATTTTTGTAAATAAGAAAGTTGAACTTTGGGAAGATAAGGTGGAGAGTGTAGTTTTTTATGTGGGGTATTCAAAAACTAAGTTCAATTACATTATATATTTGGGTATATTAAAAAGAGGAGGAGAAAAAAATAAAGGTATCATTTAAGACCATAATATGGTTTATGCAAGTCTTATTTATACTTGTTTGCCAGGATAAGCATAAAGGTCATTGAGCATAATTGGAATACGAAAGGGTTCCGAAGACTTGCAGGAAGATTAAGTGAGATGAACTAGATAAAACACATTAAACAGAAATTATGGTCTGCATGCTGTGAAATGAGATAATTCCTGGCAGTCATGGGAAGAATGGTGCTTAGCAAATACTGCATATCAAAAGGCTATTCAGACATTGTTTTAGTTACCTGTTTGCATTTTTTGAAGGGTGAGGGTATTGCATTAAAATTCCATAAAAGTGAGGTAGTATATACAGTAAATCAACAAAGGGGTGTAAGTGAGGTTTTTAATCTAATGGTTCATTTTGTATTGCTACATTTACAATATATTATGGATAAATTGTTTAGAAAAAAAAAAGAAATGTACTACAAAATTTAATGTTGTATAATTATTTGGATTTTTGGGAATGTACTAAACAAAGGGCAAGAAAATAAGGAATGATGCATATGTAGTGAGAAGGAAAATAAGTTTAGATTGTTTCCAAAATAAGAGAGTCATGTAAAAAGATATGTTTTTTTGGAAGAGGGCAAGTCCTGAGTCAAACAGGATTTATAGAAGTCTATGTGAGTGGTGAACATTTATATGTAGGATGCCAGCACACAACCAATCAAGTGCAAACAAGAAGAGAGGTTAAATATATAAAACTTGGATGCATAATGAAAAAACTGTGTTTTCAAGGAATATAAGAAGTAAAAATGGGGGAATAGCAAGAATTTTTGCACATGATTGCTTAAAAGATACTTTTGGCATGATATTATAGGGGAATATATGGAAGACTAGTAAGGAAAATGGATATAAATGTATACAATAAATTATTGCAAGTTTTTGTTTTGTATGGAATGAAATATGTGCTGAAATATTTTACATAAATGGTAGTATATGAAGGGAAAATAAAGGTCTGTGGCTAAAAGGTGAAGTCTTTATTAGCTTTTCAAAATGTTAATTTGTTTTAATTTAATGTAAATATGACAAGGCATTAGAGTATACATACTCTTTTCAATAAATGTCATGGAATCTTTTACATCTATACAAACTAACACCAGTTCTCATACAGTATGTCAGTTTAATGTCTCAGTGGATGCCATACTCTGCAGTGCAGCTACCTCCTTATGCTCCACTGTTGTGTCAGTGTTTGATAATAAGTCCATACACATGTTGTGGTTATAGATCCCACAGTCATCTGATCTTCCAGCATCATGGACGTGCATGCTATCACTGAAACTGCATTATAAAATTTGTAATTGTAAATATTGATTGCATTAAATACGACACCTTGGTGCTTTTCTCCCCAGGCATCTACTGAAGAAGGGCACCTGTGTACAGTTGGACTTTCCCGATAAGTCAGTCAATCACTAAATAAATATATAGAGAAATCTTTTTTTTTTTTTTTTAAGCAATGCCATTGTGTAGTATCTGTATAGCTGACAGGTTGGGGGTAATGATTATTTTTACCTACAGTGCTGGTAGATCTCTCTAGTTTGGTCATTTGGGCTGCTTCCGCATAACCAAGCATCATTCTGAGTAAAATATGAATCGTACATTTAGTGACAAGGCATGCAGTTTAAATTTACAATGCGGAAACCCTTTTGATGAAACCAGCTTTACTAAGATATTTGTGAATTCCAGACTGTAAATTGAAACTCTTCCAAACCCAGAACATTCCCTACTCCCCCTGTCAGTGGTCACTTGTCACAATCCACAAAGCTATTAGATCAAGGAGAAGAAAGAAAAGTTATTAAATTGAAAGGAATTTGCACAAAATACAACGCTAAGCCGAGTGCCTTTCTCCCAGTTTGAGATTTCAGCAAAAGAGTGTGGTGCAATTTCTTTCTTAAATTATCCACTGTATTTGCTGCTTGTCCACAGACTGCGATCCGACCCTTTAATTACATTTCCCTTATGCTCCTCCTCTGTAGGCCTTTCTCTGAATTTGGAAAGTAATTGCAGATAAATACAAAAGAGAAAGAATAGTGAACAATATTAAAAATGTAGACTGCAAATAACTGTGTTACAGGAGGAGATACACTTGGAAAGAACTGAACATGTAAATTTGATAAAGAAAGGTTCAGAGGAATACCTGGGACAAAGGAAAAGAGGAGTACTTAATTAATTGCAAGAGGAGCTCCGATAGTGATAGAAGAGGAAGCAAAAATATGATAATGGCAGATTTGTAGTGCTAAGGGGCAACTGGCAAGGGAGAAGAATTACACTGGCAGATTAGGAAAATTCTGGGAGAAATAATCAGTTTTCAGCAACGAATATTACTTATAGGTGGGGACTGGAATTTGATTTACAGCAGTGAAGATGTGTCTGGGGGGCCCAGAGTAGAAGGTGCAACAAAGGATGGTAGATTTGTGAAGAAATTTATGAAAATATTTGGCGTGGCAAACGTGAATTCAGTAATAGGAGTTTGGCGTAAATTTACATATTATTCCCCAGGATATAAAAACTGTGCTAGGCTAGACAGAATTTACATTTTACAGGAACATGTGCATTTAATTGAAGGTCTTGGTATGCACCCAATAACTATTTCAGAACATGCACCAATAATAACTAAAATAAAAACACAGGGTAATGAAATAAAAATGAGACACTGGCGCTTTCCAACCTATCTGTTGAAAAGAGAAGAGTTTAAGGAATGGGTAGTGGAGATTATTCAGGAGCTATTCAAGAAGATAGAATTTCCTTCTGAAAATATAGCTAGGGAGTGGGATAAAATTAAGGTGGACTTTAAAAATAGTGTGGAAATAAAAGAAAGGGAGCTGTAGTTAAGTAACAAGAATTATTTAGAGGAACTGACATATATTAATGTATTGCCGAATAGCAGTAATTTCTCAGAAAAAGAAGAGGATCAAATGCAGAATGCTAAGCAGAAAATACCTCAGTAATATACACAAGTTTAGAAAGGTTGCTGTTAAGCAACCAGAACACAAAAACGTTTAGTACAACAACTCGGGCAAAAGAAAGTAGAAAGGGCTGTTGCCAGGCTTAGGGAGCCTATATCAAGGAAGGTAACGAGACCTTGTACCAGTATTAGAAATATTTTGGAAGACTGTATAAAGCAGAGAAATATGGAAATCAAGAAAAGATACAAATGGAAACGTTTATGGAATAATTAAATATGCCAAGGTTAAAGGTAGATGAGGCTGAATTACTAATGGTTGGGATAGGAGGAGATGAGATAAAAATGGTGATGTATAACCTATATATTTATATAATCTACAGGAAAGTCCCCAGGAATAGAGGGTATTCCTGTAGAAGTTTGGAAGCTAGGAGGGGAAAACTGATAGATTTGGAAGGTTTTGTTTAACAGTAATGTAAGAGGAGGAGAAGTACCGACATCCTGGAAGAAAGCAGTGGTAGGTGTAATACCTAAAGAGGGTAAAGACCCATCAGCTCCAACTTCATACAGGCCCATTTCAATGCTAAACCATGATTAAAAAGTGTTCATGTCTATAATGGCTAAAAGAATGGCAAAAGTAATGCCAACACTGATAGATATGGATCCCTGTGGTTTTATGGAGGGGAGGCAAACATTTGACAACATTACCAGAACATTGATGATCTAGTAGGAAGCAAAATGTAAGAAAATACCACTGTTGTTGGTGGGTCTTGATGCAGAGAAAGCATTTGACTGAGTAAGCTGGGACCTTGTGAGCAGGGCAGTGGAAACATTTGCATTTCCTGAAACAATAAGGTTGATTAGGAAGATATTTGAGGGATCGGAGGTGAAACAAAGTAGGTGGGGTCCTCTCTGATAATTTCTGTTTGAGCAGAGGAACCGGGCAGGGGTGTCCTCTTTCCTCTCTTTGCATTATATTTAGAACCATTGGCAAATAAAATAAGGGACTAAGAAATTCAACGATATAATTGGTATGGTAGTCAAGAAAAGCTGGCTGTATTTGCAGATGATATAATTTTATACCTGACATAACCAGAAAGAGACTTTACAGTGTTGTGGAACATTTTTGAGACAGCTTCAAATCTATTCAGGATAGAAAATGAATGAAGCTAAAACAAAGGCAATAGCAGTAAATTGTGTACCCACATATGAATTGGTTCAGCAATATCCATATTTATGGGGACATGATAGAATGAAGTATTTAGGGGTGTGGGTTCAAAATGATTCCAATGTAGCAGCTAAGGATATGTGGGAAGAGACTAAACAAAAGATACTACAAAAACTGAGAAAATGGAAGCTTTGTTATATGGATATGGACAGTAACTTATAAGCGGTTAAAATGTTTTAGTCCCATTAGTCTTATACATCGGTCAGGCATATTTTTAACAACCATAGTAGAAGTTGTGGACAGCAATTGATAAAGACCTGAAGGACTTTATCTGGGAGGGGAAGACAGCAAGAGAAAAGTGGGATAAGCTGATTCTTTCTGTAGAACAGGCTGGATTGGTATTGCCCAATTTGAAGGGGTATTTCTGAGATACATAATTACGCTCCTGTACATAGCACAAGCAGAAAACTCATTCAAAGTGGAAAGGGATGATGACAAAACAGGGGGAAGCTCAAGAAATAAAGAGAGACTGGGATTTTGGATGCAGGCCTTTAAGGAGAATAACAATAGTCATACAAAATATATCTATAAAGTAGAAGAACGTATCCTAAGAACTAAGCCAATTTGGGACTGGAGAAAGGAGCTTCTGCCGAGGGGATGACTGCAGTTAGGGATATAGATCATAGGCAAGAGAGGGCTGGAATTTTTTGGAGAAAACTGGCAAAGGAACCAAGATATTGGGAGCACATAACTAGAGAGGGAAAGATGATAGAATGGGAAAGATGATAGAATGGGAAGACGTTACGAATTTATTTGGACTGCAGGTTAGAGATTGCCTTCCCTTTCAAAGATTGATATCAGAGTATAGACAAAGAAAAAGAAATTGGGGGGTCTTAAATAAAAGACCAGCCCTGGTAGAGTTCTTAGTAGAATCTGGAACAGAAGCTGACATTAAAAAAGGAATAATTAGTAGAGCATATAAAATATTGCATGATAACTATAAGAATCAGAGGAGGTTAGAAAGGATTGGGAAGAGAGACTGGATAAGCAATACACAAAGAAACAATGGGAGGATATATGTATGTCTCCCAAATATGCAAATAAATCTAGAATATTTAGTATTTTTGTTTGAAAATGTTTACATAGATATTTTTATATCCCAGGTAGACTCCAGATAATTTTTCTTCAGGTAGAAAGCAAATGATGGAGGTGTGACAGGGAAGAAAGAGGTGATTGAGGACATATTTTCTGGGATTGCAGTGAGTTGGTAGACTTTAAAGACTCCCTGCAGGATGCACTGTCAGAGATGCTGGGTGGGCAGATTTGGTTTGATGAGGGTAATGACTTTTCTGAGCTATGACACAGAATCAGAATTCCCTAAACGTGGTAAAGCCTTGCTGTGTCTAATTATGGTGTCTGCCGGAAAAACAATTGCTAGAAAATGAAGGTCAAAATCTGGGCCAACAGTACTGGAAGTGGTAAGTGCAGTGACTGAGATGGAATGGCTGGAATTGTGATCTCCGTAGTGTACCTGTATATGAACCTACAACAGGTGCTAAAATATATAACTGTTTATTAAAAGGTATGAACTATTTAGCATCAAGTAAAAAAAACACTGCTTTTTATGGAAACAAAGCTGTCCACAGATTAAACCAAATGATTTATGGGCATTGTCATGCACTGTAAAAGTTAAAGCAAAGGTTCTACTTAGGCATTCTTTGACAAAGTAGAAGATTCAAAATTTTGTATCTTTTCATATTGGGTAATGTGGACCATTTGGACATTGACAGCTGTTTATGGAGTGACTTTGAAAGCTTACAAGAAAATGAATTACAGTGACAGCATAGATTAAATAGCACAGCACCTCCTTGTTTATTAATGACTCTCTCTGTTAAATGTGTTTTAAACTTGTGATCACATCAGCTCAGGTTTTTTTCCCAATTTTCCGTATATTGCTTCACTTTTAATATTGAATATGTAGGTTTGATGATTGGTACAGTGTTTGCTTGCTCTTTTTTTGTCTTGTGATTAGCACACTTGTTTAAAATGGATGTGAGCATGATAGGTGATTTGAAGAAGTGATTCTAAAAATATTTTGTCATTGTTCGTTTTGAGATAAAGGGAATAAGCAATGATATGTCAAGCAGAGTTCCTCATTAGCACTCTTCAAGAAAAATCTTGATGAGTTGATGGGAAATAGGATATACACCCCGGGGATCACTTCTGTTGCTCTACTCGACAGGGGCACAGGAAATTAACTTTCTTGGGTGGCGTAAGCCAGGAAACCTTGTTGGCTAGGCTTACTTAGGCCCTTGGGTCGATAGCCTAGTACCTACCTATGAACTTATGAACATCTGACAAAATGTCAGAAATTTAAATCTTGTTCTTGAAGGATAGCATAGCAATTTATGATCTTCATTCAGATGGAATTTTACCAATCAGTTTTTAGCCATCTTTGTGATGAGTTCTCTAAAATGAAGAGCGCAGTACCTATGACTTCATCAATCCCAAGACACTTGAAAATGTTGCAGAAAATAATATATCTTAAAAAAAAAAGAACAAGAAAACTAGTCCAACTTGCCAACTTAATAAACAAACAAAATAAATAATAGGTGATAGTTTCTGTTTTACATTTAAGTGCAAACCAATAAATATACTTAACCTATGACTGATTTTAAGCAATGACATTCAAATTTTATTGCACAGAAAGGGTAGATGTGATCCCAATGCAGTCTGAATAAGTGTATTTTCAGCACTCCATTTTCAGAGCAAAATCTCAGACCTAAGAATTCTGCAGACTCCATGGTATCATTAACAACTGTTACTGTAAAATTATGTATACATTAATAAATTATTATTTTGAAACATAATGTTAGAGGTAGGAACTGCCAAAAATGATGAAACTGCTGCATTTGGAAACATTCATATGACCTAATTCAAATCATATTTTACATGCAAACTGAAGGTTATATGTGAAATACAACACTGTACATCAACACACAATTAATGTATATTGTGAATAAAATTACCATCGCTTTGATCTTGGAAAACACTGTCATCTTCCACAAAACTCCTTGTGCCCGAAATGTTACCATAATCAAATATCGGCCCCTCTAATAATGTCACAATATCCATTCGGTTTATTTTGGTCAGTATGTTAGTTAAGATATCAGCTGAAATGGAAATGACAACAAAATATAAAAATGATTTAAGTAAAATTAAAATGACTGTACAAATCTACCTCAGATATAAAAGTTGCTGTACAAAAAGACTACATGACTTCTGCATTGCACACTACTGAGATATATATTGAGGTGAAATGCTAACTGAAAACTATGCCTTATAATGATATTACTGTAGCAAAGTGGCTGATGATGAATAAAATTAATATAATAACATTTTCAGGAATCTGAGATTATCTCTTAATCAACTGTTATGCAATTACTTTACAAGCTAGGCTAGACACCTCCTGTACAGTCTGCAGATATAAATATACTTATCTTTTTTTCACACATTAGCTTACAATGTGACTTCTTGGGCAAAATATTTAAACATGCATATATATTAAATAAGCAACTCTGTAAAGACAGCAAGTAGATTCAGAACAACTTGTGACAGTTAACAGTCATTTTAAAGGATAACCATATTCAGAAACAGAAAATGTATTACCTATATCATACCTGGACAGTATATGCAGTACTAATAAATCTTCAGTCAGTACTACTATATTGTCTGTTCTGTCTTAAAATGGCTATATTATGGCTACCATTCTGATATGACTTAATGTTTTAACCAAACATTCCTTCTATAACAATAAACCACAGCATCACAATATAACATGTTCTCCTTTCTTTTTGGATCACAGTGTTGTATACATTCAGTTAAAATGGAAGAACTCTTGAGTCTATGGAGGGAGAGTACTTTTTGCTGGTTTCTTTCTTTGATTTGTGTTTGTCATCTAATAAACAAACATCCATAGGCCTTTTTGTTACAGCTATAAAATATAAATAAAGGGATTGCTTTAGGGAAAGTGTAATGATTCCTTATCTACATCATCTCCTCCCATGTATCTTTTTGCCAGTCAGAGGTGTCAGGTTTCTTCGCTTTCTTGGACTGAGATGCTCATTCATCTCTGATAAGACAGCTAGCCTGTATATGTAGATCTATGTATGATTCAAAGCCCTGCCAATATACTCAATATCCTACAGACTGCTAAGAAGTGACCTGTGTCTGGCATACAAGGCATCCTATGACCCATTACTGATGGATTTACCACACATCAGCAAGTCAAATTGCATCAGAATACTTGGTCTAGGGATCTAAACCTCTTCTGGAACATCAACAGAATGGTTTGGAGGAAGAGGTCTATTTCACAGAGGATAATGCTGCTCTGGAACAGACTCCCTTTCCACATAAAACAAATTTCATCCCTGTCCATATTCAAGCGCAAGTTAGATGTATGGATGGTAAACAGAACATTTACCCCAGGATTGCACCCTGTACTACTAATGGAAAGAGACAGCTCCTAAATGATTTAGCCTGTGCATGGGTCTCCTCAAATTATCTATGGTATGAACCTAGTTGTTCTCATTAGAGGTAATATATGATTATTGACCATGGGATGATTAACACCAATGTATAACCAAATTGGATAGGTTACTTCAGGCTCAAAAAGGGAAAATGGCTAGGCTTAAAATAGCTTGCAAGGGCAGGTAGCCTAGTACTTACCTATAAACCTATCAACAGTTTTTATGCTATTTGCTGTAGAAATCATATGAATAAGTCTGTATATAACAAGCTTCTGTAGTTTACTGAACCCAGTAGAATTAAAAGAAACCAAGGCTATAAACACATTAATATGTTAGACTTTCTTGTGCCAAGCATCTTAAATTTGATGGATAATAAGATGTTAGACAAATGGACACAATTTCATAAATTAAGTATTATAACAATTCATGAAAATCCAGAATGGTGTGTGCTAATGAAGCTGAATCATATATAAACTCTTTATAACAATTAAGTCATGCTTCATTTGGATACGATAACAGAATGGCAGTTGTGTAGGCAAGCACATATAATCTTTGGTGAGCAAAAACCATATTTAGGATATACCTTCCCTTTACTCTTTAAAAAGGACTAATTCAGTGACAAAGGCTTGAAATATGTAACTAGTTTCACAAGTTCGAAGTTTCAGAACTTTGAACTGCAAATGTTTGAGACTATAAGACTCTATTGTAGTCAAATAAGCTGTGATATGCAAGTCAGATAAAATGCAAGTCAGATAAAAAGAGTTTTGAAACTCTGAATGTTTTGAATGGAGGTCAATGTACGGCACAGAACAGGAAATTTACCGATTTCTTCACTGTAGTGTGATCTTTGAGTTGGCATATTTATTTAGCAAGGGGTGTGGGGGGTGCAGGTGGGGCTTGCCCCCTGCAAAAACATATACATTTTTTATTACAGTTTTAAAGTTTCAAAACTTTAATCTTATTGTCCTGACCATTTGCAGTCTGATGTTTACAACTTTGAGCTTGCGAAGTAGATATATATATATATATATATATATATATATATATATAGATATACACATATATAATTAATTTTGTTGATTCTAGCTTTGGCCAAAATCAGTTTAATCAACATGCCCTTTCCCTAACATTGTGTGATCTCAAAGTTAGTATATATATATATATATATATATATATATATATATATATATATATATATATATATATATATATATATATATATATATATATATATATATATACATATACATATATATGTAAATAACACTAACAAGGGATGTTGGGGGGACATTTACTATTATGATTACATATGCCTAAACTGTTCTCAGCACATGTGTACTAGAGTGCCGATGTCTACAATGCTGATGTTTTCTTGCGATGTTGTCATTTGGGTATTTTGACTATTTTCAGTACACTTACTTACACATACACACACACATATATAGCATATTTGAATACTGGGGGAATTCAGGTTAGCTCAAAGGAAAATTTAAATGTGATAGTATAAACATATTGCACATAAAAATGTCCTTGGAGACTACCTTAACATTAGCAAAATGCGATTGATAACTATTCCAAGTAAAATATGAACCCAGACTGCGGTGGTGGTGCTGCAGTAGCGTTGTTGCCTCACAGTTAGACATTGCTCGTTCGATTCTCAGTTAGAGCGTCTTCTGTGTGGCGACATGCGTGAATGGGCATTCCTTCGTTTAAGGTTGTGCGTTAGGCCCGGCAAGCCAGCACGTAAAAATCTACTGCCAATCATTAGTGGACTGGAGTTCCGCTGTGGCAACCCCTAACCAGGAAAAGCCGAAAGACACAACAACAACATCAAAGAGAATAGTTATTTCCTGATGCATGCAAGGTGACCTCAAAATGGTCACCAAGTATGCAGTAACACAATCCTTGCCAAAGATAATTGTACTACCTGTTCATCATTAGGAACTACAGGAAATGGCTTGTTCTTCACAGCATAATGAGACATGATATGTACTGCAAGAGGCCTGACATCAGTTAGTCCTTTATCAAAGTCTACAAAATTGAAGCATCCTATACCTCACTAATCCTAAAACTGTACAGTTCATCAGTAAGTATGCTGGGATACACAACTGAGGCTTAGTAAATGCATTCCTAAGCAAGTAAGAAGTGTGCTACAAATCTATTGTCTTCAATGAAAAGTTTAATCTTTGCAAACTATAACACTCCAAAAGTTTAAATCACAAATGCATAAGTCCAACAGTTAGTATTTTCTGATAAGATAATAACGCCTTCTTTTTGAGGCAATATTATGCTGCATTGTAGTCAAATAAGCTGTGATATGCAAGTCAGATAAAATGCAAATCAGATAAAAAGAGTTAAATAAATTATTTTTATTACATTCCAGACCTTACTTTTTCAGCAATCGGGTGAACTGATTAGGTCTGCTTTCATTTCAAAATACTTCTATAAAACACTTTTCTAGTTCCTACTATTAATTTTTCATTATAACATAATGTCTGCAATATGAACAAGAATTTGAAAAACATTAGAACATTATAAAGGAAAAGTTCATTCATTCATGGACAGCTACTTTGAGAATTTTCAAATGGAGAAAGAAAGCTGAAAAGACTCTGTGCAGAAGACAAGGAATAAATTATACTGATGTATGAACACAAACTTTTCACTATGATGGTGACAAGGGAACAATAGCATATTACACAAACATAAAGCCTTTTCGGAGGCTGATAAGGGGTTGCATTACTTAGAGGAAACATTATGATTAAGAAGAGTTTCAAAGGAATAAGCAAGTTCCTGAAAGCTGGAATAGTTACTTTGGCAGTTCTGAGCCCAGAATTCCAAATCAAGTTATTCTGAGCACTCAGAATTCTGAACCTATTGTTTCATACTGGAAACAAGCCCTCCAATACCCGACTGAGGGAGATGCACCCCACAAGTAATTAACACAGCAGCATTATGGGAGCCTGGAGAGTTAGAACACCACTTCATATTGTGAATTGTTAGCATTATATGGCCTTTTCTCTGTGTACACTCAGGTTGTCTGAGCATAAAGTGCAGCTGCACTCTAGAACACATTAATGTGAGTTTTGTAACCACAACTTTTAACCTTTGATATAACTGCCCAGTTTCAGGTATGGTTTGAACGCTTGCAGCTGATACTGAAATGAATTAGGCAAGGATAACATGAATAATGGACAAACACCTGTTGAGGTAGCTATCTGGACTTGATATACATGCATTGTGGGTCTAGTCCATACTTTACATATTTTCTGTACTGTGACAGAAAAGAGCTTTGCTTTTATTCCTAGAATGTTGATAATACATAGAGACACCATGCAATGACAAACAAAGCAAACCGTAAAGTGGCAGCCATTTGCATGTGCCTATGTTTGTACAGTCAAAAGTTAACTAGATGATGAGAATGACACCTTTCACAGTCAGCTTCCCTTATAGAGTTTACCCTGACCCATGTCCCTATGCATCCCTCTAAGTGTACCACATCAGTAGCCCAGTCTTGTCAGATGAATAATTGTGTATTCATAGGTTCATAGGTTCATAGGTTTATACTAGGCTATCTGCCCTAAGGCATTTATAAGCCTAGCCCAAATTATTGTGGCTTACGCCACCCCTTATATGAAAAAATACTGTGCCCATTAGTTTGTTGTGCCTCTGTCCAGCAGTGACCCAGAGATGATTCCTGGGGTAAACCTACGATCTCCCATCCACAGGTCTAGATTTCTCTTGAACAGAGTCAGCGAGGTGCTCTGCCTCACATGGACCGGGATTTTATTCCACAGCATAGGAGTCTCTGAGTGATAAATCTATCCCTCCAGCACATCCTGTTTATATCCGTGCTAAGGTTTAAGTCGCTTGCTCTAGTGGTTTTGGTGGATTTGGATTTTTGAGGTGGAGCATGTCCATTAATTCCGGGTTGGACATGGCCTTGTATGTCAGGCACATGTCACCTCTGAGCAGACGGTATGCGACTGAATAGAGCTGGAGTTTCTTCAATCTGGCAGCATATGACAGATTTTGGAGTCCCTTTATCCTTTTGGTGAGGAACTTTTGGGGTCTCTCCAATTGCTGCAGATGTCGGGTGAGATACATCCCGAATGGGGCATTGTACTCGATCATTGGTCTGATAAGTGAAGCGTACAGGGAACAATGACCTCACTAGATCTGGATGTGAATCCCTTCATGATCAGGTGGGCAATGTAGAAGGTCTTTCTAACCACTTTAGCAATGTGAGTGTCAAAGAAAGGCCACTGTCAACCTGGGTTCCCAGGTCCCTGATAACCTCTTCTGTGCTTAGTGGATTGCCACCTATATGGTAGCTTGGGGTTACCTTGTTTTTCCCGAAGGGTATGACTATACATTTTTGGCGTTTAACTTCAGGCCATGGCTCTGGCACCAGCTATCTGTTTCCGTGAGTCCCTTCTGAAGGATATCAGTGTCCGATGCACTTTCCACTATGGCCCAGTTTGCAGTCATCTGCAAACTTTGTCAGCCAAAGTCCTCCCATGTTGGCCTGTACTTCTGAGAAGTAGATGCCAAACAATAGGGGCCAAGGACCGAGCCCTGTGGGACACCACTTGTGACCGGCTTGGAGTCTGACACAGCGCCAGCAACTCTAACCCTGTGGGTTCTGTCCTTAAGCCAGTTTGCAACCCATCTTGTGACATATGGGTTTACATTTAAGCTGGTAAGTTTTTCTACAATACCCGAGTGGGGTATTGTGTCGAAAGCCTTTGCAAGGTCAAGGTAGGCTGTATGGACTGCCTTTCCTCATCAATGGCCTTGGTGACTATTTCAAGAAGTCGACCAAGTTCAAAAGGCATGATCTTCCCTTGACAAAGCCAAACTGGGTCGGGTCCAATGTCTGCAAGTCCCCTATATCTTTGTTTATGAGCTCCATTATGATCCTCTCCATAGCTTTGCAGACTAGACTTGTTAAGCTTATGGGGCGGTAATTACCAGGGTCCGTGAGGCGCCACCTTTGTGGAGTGGGACCACAGTTGCCGTCACGCCACTCCTTGGGCATGTATCCTGTGGTAAGGCTGAGATTAAACAGCTGCCTTATGTGCGGGTTTAATTCCTCATTTAGCTCGTGTAGCACACAGCCGGGGACACCATCCGTCCCATTGATGCTGTGTTTTTAGCTTTAGAGAGAGCAGCTTTCACCTGCGCATTTGAGATGTCCGGGAGGCTACACTCGGCTGGGATAGTTATCTCTCCTTTAGGGGAGAGGGGTGAAGTTTGCACTGAACCTGTCTGCCAGTATGTTGGCAATGTCTGTGGGTTCAGTGATTTTTGTATCATTTTGGACTAATTCTGAGCATATCTGTGAGTTTCCACCCAGGTTCCTAACATAGCTGAAAAGGCCTTATGATTGTCCTTTGAATCCATGGCAATTTTTCTCTCAAAATTGGCCTTAGTTGATTTTATGAGTGCTCGTATTTTTTACTAATAATGATCAGGGGTGACTTCCCTTTTATGGATTTTGTTCTATCATGTAATAGCTTTCTCCTCTTATTGTAAAGTTTGTTAATGGCTGGGGTCCACCAGACTGGACGTTTGCCCTTTGTGGAAAGAGTCTTGGTTTTATTTGGGATTGCCTGATCCATGCAGTCCTGGAGGTGTTCATAGAAGGCATTTGTAAGGGCTTCCATAGCTTGGGTTGTGGTTTCCTCTGACTCAGGGGCCTTGAAGGATACCACACCAGTCTTGAGTAGTGTGAAGTTTGCTTTAGAGAAGTTCTTCACTATGGTCTTTTGTTTGGGGTGGGGGCGGGATGTGGATTTCCAGTGAGATTAGTTTATGATCAGATCTCACCAATGAGGGATATACTTCGGTGTGGAGCATTTTGTCCCCATGTTTGTGACAATGAGATCTAGTATATTTTCTCCTCTCGTGGGAACAGTGACTAGCTGTTCCATGGCATTTGAATTTATGAACTCCAGGAACCGTTGGGCTAGAAAGTTAGGGCTTGAGTAATGTTCCCAGTCTATATTTGGGTAGTTGAAGTCACCCAATATGATGGTGTTTGGAGATACATTTATACCCTCCAGTGTCTTCAGGAAGGCTGTGTGGGGTTCCTGAGTTTGAGAGGGTGGCCTGTAGCATGCTACAATTTGTAGAGCAGTTTTGCCTATTGTTAGTTGCACCTGGATGGTTTCCGAAGCTTCATGCGTTGCCACCAACCTGGAGGTGTGAGTATCCTTTATGAATATGGATACACCCTCCTTTTGTGGAGTGGTCCGGGTTTTGGGGCGGAACGCATGATATGAGGTAAAACCTAATAGTGCCGGGGTGCTCTCAGGAGCCTTGAACCAGGTTTCAGTTACAGCACAGACATCGATGTTCTCCATACTGAGAAGGGCCTCGAGTGCGTGCATTTTGAGATTTAGACTTCTGGCATTGAGCAGCATTACCCTCAATTTCTTCCCATTTTTGTTTTCTAGGGTGGTAGGTTTAGAATTTGAGCCTTGCCTAAAAAGGCACTATGGGGTGGCAAGAGCCTTAGCCAATATCCAGAATCCCAGGGGTGACAGGTGCAAGCCGTCCCTTGCGAAGCAGCGTGGCTTGTCAAGCATGTCATCCCAGGCAGACAGACACTGGATCCCCTTTGAATGACACCAGACATTAAGCCAATTGTTAAAGCTGATCATCTTGTCTCTATATTGTGGCATCATTCTTGGTGAAGGAAGGATACTGCTCAGGGTTAGGGTCATACCTGCCTGGGCTACATAATCAGAGAGCTCCTCTATGTCTCTTTTCATGCAGTCCAGGGAAAGCATGATGGTCACACCTTTCAACTTCAGCAAAAGGCATAAGGAGAAAGACAAAATTAATGGGGAAAAGAAGTGTTTATATCCCAATACAGTTTGCAAAATACCTTTCCCTGTTGCTGATCTAGATTCTAGGGTAAGAAAACCAGATAAAGGAACTAGACTGATGATATCACTCCATGGAAAAAAAAAAAGAGAGTCACCTGCTAATAGGACTTGCTTCAGGCTAGTAGGTGAAGCCAAATACAATAGCTTTACCATTATCATAACTTTCAACTGTTTAGAATTTCACAGAATGCCCAGATATTTGCCTCATGTTTTGGTCTGTTACTTCTAAAATGTATGGATTTCTGGCAAATGATTGAGGCCTGCAGTCACTAAATAATGAGAGAAATTTGAATTTCAGACTTCATATCTTTCAGAAAATGCATGATCATGACCTGATAGTCTAGCAACTTTCTAAGTTTATAAGAACAATAGTTAAAATCTGTCTCTGATTTTGTCCCCGTGTTACCCAATTATATTTGGCGTTGTCCAGAACTATTGAACAAAGAAGTTGAAAGGTATGCCTGTCAAGTTACATACAGCGCATCAAAATGAAACTTTCAGTGAAGCAGAAGTCATCAGTACTTTTCATCAATTCCCATTTCAATGAAAGCCTAAGTGTGGGATTGCAAAAAAATGGTGAATATAAGTATGTGTGGATATGTTCTGGATCAGTGAATGGTGAATGCTTGCATGCACATGTCTGTGAGATTGGCTGATGGATGTTTGTGTTTGTGAATGAAGGATGTTTCACTGACTGCAGTGTGTGTGTGTGTCTGTGTGTGTGTGTGTGTGTGTGTGTGTGTGTGTGTGTGTGTGTGTATATATATATATATATATATATATATATATATATATATATATATATATATACTGACTGAGCAAGTGAAGCTTGTGTTTATTTGAATGTAAGAACATGTGACCACTGTCTGTGTTTCTGTCTACCAGTCTGTCTGAGTGAGAAACTGGGAGAAAAAGGTGTGTGAGACTGTGTGCATGTTTGAATGGAGTTAACAGGCAGTGGAGTTAAGGAAGTTATTTTTTCTCCAGTGTTGTGCATTTTCAGAGTTAGTAAATATTAAGATATAGGTGTGCGGGGTGCAGGGGAATGCCCCTGCAAAAGTGCTTGTTTCCTTAATTTTATCAGTAGATGACAATGTGTGCCATAGATGAGCAAAAGTCAGTGTGAGGTTTGATGAATGTTTCTTTCACAAAATTCACATAAACTCATCCCGCTAAACTAAATGTGCATCTTTCCAATGAGGAAATAATTTTCAACCCCTTAGATGAAGCTATTTAATTTATTAAGATTAATAACATCTCTGAAGAAGAAATGATAGACTGAAAATAAAATGGACATATACCTCACTTAAGATGCAGTCAGATATTAAGAGTTGGGAAAACAGTTCCAGCTTCAAAGAAACCTAAGCCTTCTGAAATAGAATAGCTTTTAAAATGTAATTTGCTACATTGGTGCTTTAAACTACTTAACAGTTTTAGCTTGAAAAGAAAATATGACAAAATTATTATTAAGCTAAATTTATTTGACGTATGGTATTTAGTACAATTTATTTCAGTACCTAAAATAAATGCACTTACTCAGATGATGAGGTGGTCCACAAGGAACAGAAAAATATAATCACTCTAACAAACCTTTTTAAAAAATATTTGTATCACTTATGATTTCATTTCTTTATTTATTGCAGTAATTTGTTTTATATTATGATTTACTTATACTTGATTTAAATGTTTATATAGCTGCCTTTTTTCAGTTTTTTTTAGTTTTACATAAATATTGATATTCTGCAAATTAGATGGTTAAATTGCACAATTTCTTTTTAATTTATTTATTTGTTGTATTTTTGTACGCTTATAAAAACAAACCTATCTACATTCATCAGTCATGCTGCTTCACACAATACTTGTTACCATGGTGACATTAACAGTAATGTTCATGTCAGTAGTATGGCACTGTCTCCATTTCCACATTCCTTTATAACTAATCACATAGCCTTATTACCAATAGTCTCCTCAGTTATTCTGACATAGTACAGCAGTTTTGAGTACCTCACTCTCCCACAGTTATCAGCACTATCACAAAGGCAAATTGCAGTTTTGTATATTTATTCATAGCTTGTTAGCTGGGTATGTGTTCTGGTCAGATCACCCTTTTCTGGCATAATCTGGGTTCTTTTTAGAGTAAAGGAACAAGTTACCTATTGAACAGAGTACAGAAATATTGCCACTACACAAGTGTTTTTATAGAGCTTAACAGCTACTGTACAAAATACAGACAGAGGTTATAGCAAGTTTTACAAAGTCATTATTAAAGTATCCAATAAGACATGTAATGGCCCACTAAATTGGCTGCCACTGAAAATGATCAGAGCAAACGTATAATACACTACATAGAATTTATAAAAGCATGCAAAGCTTATGCTAGTTCACTGTGTTAATTGCTATATATTGTGAAACACACAAATAGAAGAGACACATAGATTTAAAATGATCTAGAGTGGATATTACTGCAGCAAAAGGATATTGTACTGTATATTTTAGTCTAGGTTGTGACACAAGTGAAATATTGCCAGTTCAGCTATCTGGAATTTTGTAAATAATTATATGTCACTTGAAAATATTAATATGATTTATATAGAATTGTGACACTGTCAGTGCAGCTAGCTGGACTTTTGTAAATAATTCTATGTTATCTGTGAATATTGTTTAATTTATACAGAACTGTATGTTATGCACTGAGCTTCAAAAATGTAACCACCGTATATCCTACTGGAAAAGAACAGAATGTTTTATGATTGTATTTCTCTCTCAGTTTCACTGAAGCAGACACAATGTCTACAGCTAGAGGTTTTCCTATTGTCTCGAAACAGAAATAATTACTAGGTTTAAAATGTAAAGTGTTTTTATTGCTTTGTGACTTCCTAGCAGCTGCACATCTGAGAGATAAGGATTTTCGGCAAAGAGGTGCTAAATTTTAAGTATCTGTTTAGCCTGGGAATTGAAGCAGGTGACAAAGAGTGATGTCATCCAAAGCTGACCAGCAGTAATGTTTGATAGTATTTTAAGAACTCTCTCAGAGACAGACTTTGCATTTTGTATTTGTCTTTGGACCTGGAAACATCCACCTTCAGCACTTCTGCCTTGCTAATAGTAACTAGGCAAAAGTAATTTATTTTAGATATAGTTAGGAATATAGTAAAGATTAGTTCAGATGTTTTCTGTATTTATTTGAGACTGTCCTGCAATGTTTTAAAATATTTCCTGTGATTCTGAACTCTGTAGTCACTGTGCTGTATTATTGAGTATTAACTTGTTCTTTTATTATTTATTATTAAATATATTTAAACCTTTGAGTTGTGGCTAGTTTGTTTAGAGATATGTAAGCTCTTAGAGTACTTGCATATGTATTTGGTGACACTGTACAGGCCACTCATAAATAGCCTTGCAAGTCTTGGTCACACTTACCATTTGGATAACAGTAACATCACACAGTAGGATTTGTCACAATTTGGGAAGAGCTGGTTGGTGACAGTGCTAACTACCTTTTAGTGTGGGCAGAAGGGGGCATAGTGAGTAAACCTGTGCCAGCCTTTCCCTGGAGTGTGTGTGTGTTTGTATATAAATCATATCTCAAAAGTGTGTGTGTCAGCTACTTGGGCAGGGACACAAAGCACTGGTTGGACAGAGAGGGTGGTGGAGGTTTTGGCTTGACTGCTCAGCTGAGATCTTAAGCCTATAGCTATAGTTATGTGTTATCAATTATGTCTCAGCCCTGGCAGATGGACTTCTGGTGATGCCAGGCTGGATGTTTTGGAGTAGATGACAGCAGTGGAAAAAACATGAAAGTTGTTGAAAATGAAAAGCAATTTCAAATGATTAAAGAGCATGAATACCAGAGAAAATTTTAAATCAGTGATGATATTAAAGACAAGTCATGTAATATCCGAACATAATTTAACATTTATAAACTTACTGAAGAATAGAACATATTATTATAAGAACATTAATTTAAGATCATCTAAAGATAAAAAGAAGTTATATACTCACCATAAATGTTCCATCTGTACTGTCAATTTTGCATTTCTCCTCACATAGATTGAACTCTACAGTTCCCTACAAAACGGTGTCTACAGGACTGCAATCAGTTTCTCTCAGCATTTAAACAGATTGAACTCTACAGTTCCCTACAAAACGGTGTCTACAGGACTGCAATCAGTTTCTCTCAGCATTTAAACAGATTGAACCCTACAGTTCCCTATAAAACGGTGTCTACAGGACTGCAATCAGTTTCTCTCAGCATTTAAACAGATTGAAAGTACAGTTTTGTACCTACCATAAATGTAGATGTTCGAGTGTTCACCCTGCTGCAGTCATCACACTTGGGGGTTATCCTGTCGTCAGGCGGTCCCGCAGTCAGCCGGATTTCCAAAGTCTTGGTCCGACGTCGGTTGCTGTCACCTCATCCCTGACGTCAGTGCGCCAGGGGTACATATATTGCAACCAACGCCATTTTCTTCAGTTTTTCTTGCCCCAGATGTCAGGTGCCCCCAAAAAGGTGATCCAAATTAGTACCAAAAGGTGAGAACACTGTACAAACACAAAATCCCTTCAGCTATAAGCAAATACATCAGTAAGGCATAGCAAAGATTTAGCCAGTAGATCAGAGGGGTTGGAGGGAGGGTAACCTGGACTGCAGCAGGGTGAACACTCGAACATCTACATTTATGGTAGGTACAAAACTGTACTATGTTCATCATGTTACCCTGCTGCAGTCATCACACTTGGGTTGAGCCCCAAAGCTAAGGTAGGGTGGAGGCATCACAGAGGGTTAGTAGAGGCGATGAGGCCCTGCAGAACTGCAGTGGCAAAACCTGCCCTGGACTTAGAATAAAGAGGTAAGTGATAGAGTTTGGTGAAGGTGTGTACAGAACTCCAAGTTGCAGCTTCTAAAATTTCCTTGGTAGGAACCCCCCTGAGAAAGGCTGTAGAGGTAGCTGTTGCCCTGGTAGAGTGGGATCTAATGGTAGGAGGAACTGGTTTCCCATGATGGGTATAGCAAAATTGTATGCAATGGCCTATCCATTTAGATATGGTTTGCTTGGATATGGCCCTCCCTTGAGAAGCTGTAGCATAGGAAACAAAGAGCTGGTCAGTTTTTCTGAAAGCCTTAGCTTTATCCAAGTAGTAACGAAGCTGCCTGTGAATGTCCAAGGAATGCAGGAGTCTCTCACCTTTGTTCTGTGGATTGGGGAAGAAACTGGGTAGGTGGATGGTTTGATTTAAAGCTACACTGGAAACAACCTTAGACATGAAGGAAGGATTAGTTTGTAGAGAAATTCTGTCTTGATGAAAAATGAGGAAAGGTTCCACTGCCATAAGTGTCTGTAATTCTGAAACTCTCCTAGCTGAAGTTATTGCCAGGAGCAGGGCAGTCTTCCAAGATAGGAACTGAAGGTCTGCAGCAAAAGCTGGTTCAAAGGGAGGTAGCGTTAGTTTTTCCAGAACAAAGTTGAGGTCCCATGTTGGTGTAGGAGCTCTTCTAGGTGGTCTAATGTTTTTTGCCCCTCTGAGGAACTGCCTTAGGAGAGGATTTGAAAATAAAGGTGGATTTGTGTCGTAGTGAGCTGAAATAGCTGAAGCATGGATTTTAATTGAGGAGAAGGAAAGTCCTTTATGCAACATCTCAGCTAAATACTGCAGAATGTGAGGCATATGAGGCTGAATTGTGTCTTGACCTTTAGCTTGGTTCCAAGCAGAAAACCTTTTCCATTTGTCCGAGTAAGCCTTCCTGGTGCTTTGCCTCCTGGTTTCTAGAATAACATCCAGAACTGCTTGTGAAAGAGGGGCTGGTTGGATGCTTAATTGATTTGCCATGCAGCCAGGTTTAAGGTTTTGATCTGGCTGTGTAGAATCTGCTTGTCTTGCTGCGTGAGCAAACGAGGTATTTGAGGCAATATCCATGGTGGGCTGTGAGCCATATTCTTCAATAGTGGGTACCAGTGCTGGCGTGGCCAGTCTGAGGCTATGAGAATCATTCAAGGTTTCTCCTTTTTGACCTTCAAAAGAACCTTTGTGAGAAGAGGTAATGGAGGAAAGGCATATGCTGTCAGGTTTTACCAACTGAAGGAGAGAGCGTCCACTTTCCAAGCTTGATGGTGGAATGTCCTTATACAAAATTTTGTCAGCTGGTAGATTTGAGGACTGGCAAACAGGTCTATATTTGGTAGGCCCCATCTTTGAGTTATCATTGTAAATATTTGTGGGTCTAGCTTCCACTCGTGGGGATCTTTGATGTTTCTGCTTAGGTCGTCTGCCAATGTGTTTTTCTGTCCTGGCAGGAATTGAGCTTGTAACTGGACTTGGTAGGCCAGAGCTGTGTTCCATAAGATTATTGCTTGCCTGCAAAGAGGGTAGGAATGTGTGCCCCCTTGTTTGTTTATGTACCACATTACTGTGGTGTTGTCCGTCTTTATTGCAAGTTGCCCAGGCTGTAGTAGATCCTTGAAGGCTGTCAGAGCTTTCTGTACAGCTAGCATCTCTTTTTGGTTTATGTGCAATTTTCTTTGTTCTGCAGTCCATAGGCCTTGAATGCATTGCCCTGCCATGTGTGCCCCCCAGGCATAGTCTGAAGCATCTGTTGTGATAGTTTGCCTGGGTGGGGGCAAGGTGAAAGGCTGACCCTTGTTGAGGTGACATGCCTGTGTCCACCATAGAAATTCCTGTTGAAGGCAGGGAATGAGAGATATCACTGTGTCCAAGCTGTGGCTGTGTTGAGACCATACGCTTTTTAGGTACCACTGTAATTTCCTCATATGCAGTTTTGAAAATGGTATTATCAGAATGCAAGATGCCATGAAGCCCAAAGCCTGCAGAATTTTTCTTGCAGTTAATTGGGTCTTTGTTGCCATTGTCTTGAAATATTGAGTCAGTTGTAATTGCTTGTCTGGTGTAAGATAAGCATTCTGGGCCATTGTGTCCAAGCTGGCACCCAGGAATGTCATTTTTTGTGAGGGTACTAGTTTTGACTTCTTTTCGTTTACTGTGTACCCAAGACAATTTAGTAGATGCTTCACAAAAGCCAGATGTTGTAAGAGAATGTCTTTTCTTTCTGCTTGGATGAGGCAGTCGTCCAGGTATGGATATATTTGAATTCCTCTTTGTCTGCAGTATGCAATTACTGGTGCCAGGCACTTTGTGAATACTCTGGGCACAGTAGATAAGCCAAAGGACAGTGCAGGGAATGGATAATGGGTTGAACCTGCAATGAACCGGAGGTATCTTCTGCAACTTTGGCTGATAGGGACATGCAGGTATGCCTCCTTGAGGTCCAACGTTACCGGCCATGCTTCCTTGCCCAACATGGGAAGTAGCTGCTGTAGTGTTAGCATCTGGAATTTGGGAACTTGTAAGTAAGTGTTTAGAATTGAAGGGTCCAGAATTGGTCTCCAAGCATTTTCTTTTCTGGGTACTAGGAAGAGTATTGAGTAAAATCCTTGACCTTGCTCTTGAGTTGGTACCATTTGAATGGCTCTCATGGCCATGAGAGCTGTAATTTGTTTTTGAGCCTCTGCCCTTTGATTTTGTGGCAGGTTTGGCATTCCTCTTTTTATTGGCAAGGTGTGAAAGTGGAATCTGTATCCTCGTAAAATTATGTCTAGGACCCATTTGTCTTTTGTGACCATGTGCCAGTTGTCTGCAAATAGTGCTAGTTTTCCCCCCAAGGGGGCTGACAAAAGAGCTTTGTTTGGCCAGCTGAGGTGCAAGTCATTGAGTTTGCCTTCTGGTGGGTTGAGACCTGTCCTCTCCTCCCTTCTGGGTTGGAGTACCCCATTGGTGAGGTTTATACTGAGCTTGTGGTTGTCCTCTGCCCCTTGGGCACCTGTATTTACCCCTCTGAGGCTTGTCAGTGGCTGGAAAGGACCAATTTTTTGTTGGCCAGTTTCTGCTGAAGTGAGGGGATTGTAGTTGTAGGAAATCTTTGACTGTCTGCATTGATTTTGCCTTATCTTCCATTTTCTTTAAAACTTCTTCTGCTTTAACACCAAAAAGGACATCCTGCTGTAAAAGAGCATCTAGTAGTTTTGCTTTAACATGATCAGGCAGACTTTGTTCCTTTAACCAGGCATGCCTACGTATAACTGATCCAGTGACAGCTGCTCTGCAGGAGGCCTCTAAAGAATCAAACCCACATTGTAAGGTGTTTGCCCACCTGCTCGGTGGCGTGCAACAAATCCTGTACTTCTTTCAATTCAGATTGTTGAGGGAGGGTGGTTATCTTTTGTTTTAACTGAGAGATCAGAAATTGCTGATACTTAAGCATATGAAATTGACAGTTTAGAGCTCTCATAGCTAAAGTGACTGAGGTGTAAACCCTTTTCCCCCATCTGTCTAGTGCTCTTGAATCCCTTTCAGAAGGTACTGGATTTTTAGCCATGGAAGCCTTAGCCACCTTGGGACCCTGGGAGATAGTCTCTGGGTCAGCTACTGGGCTTTTGTAAAGAAATTTGTGGGAATCAGGTACTCTGTAGTATCTGTCAGGCTTGGCCGGGGCAGGAGGCAGAGAGTCAGGGTTGAAACTGGATTCTAAATAGACATCATCCACAATGTCCAAACCAGGAGGGATGGCTAGAGTTCTGTGTTGGGGGAGTAAAAGAAACTCTCTGAGCCTTTTCTTGGAATCAGAGTAATCCTGACCTTCCCAGTGAAAATGTTCCCTCATAGTGTGTAAAGTTTCCCCAAAAGAGTAATCTTCTGGAGGGGAAGCTGAGGGAATAGAGTCCTCAACATCAGAATCTTCATAAGGAGAGAAGGAATAGTCTTGGTCCTCAGAGGAATCCGAAGAAATAGACAGTTGTTCAGAGGAAGCAGATTCTTCCTCTTGTCTAGGTCTTTTGTCAGGAGGAGGCTGAGAACCCCTGATAAGAGAAATCAAATCTTCAGCCATCTTGAGCATCTGTTTCTGTGGCATAGGGCCTTGAACAGGAGACTGAAGTGAAGCCTTTTTTGATTTGGAAGGAGTCTTCGACTTGGAAAACGTTTTGACTGTAATAGTCGTCGGTCTGAAAATGCCTTCAGAAACCGATGGCGTTTCAGAAGCACAGACGTCCTTGGAAGGTAAATCGTTGGTACGGCCTGAAGTAAAAGGCTGCGTCGGCCTAGTACATTCCATCAAAATATCTGTAGCGGTCTCGGTTTCCTGAACTGCGGGAGTTAGAGGCTGCGTCGGAGCCTCACTGATAACCGGAGACCGGATCAACCGAGGCCTCGGAATCGAGCTTAGGCCTGGGCTGTCGATCCTTATCCCTGCGCTTATTGTGCACGCCGGTAGTCGGTAGCTCCGACGGCATGTTATAATTAAAGTTTCTGCCAAAAAAGTGTCGTGCGAAATCAAGTCGTCTTTTAATAGTACGTTTATTAAATCTAGCACAAAAACGACAAGAAGTGACGTCGTGATCAGGGCCTAGGCAAGGTATGCAATAAGAATGAAAATCCTTATGAGGTATTTGCTTCCCACAAGAAATACAATTGTTAACTTTTTCTGACATCGGTCTGAGGCAAGAAAAGTTTCCCCAACGGGGTACTTAGCTTTATAGAAGACTTCGGTCTGAAATTCGAATTCGAAAATCTCAGGAGTCGGCCGACCGGCACTTGCAAACTGCTTCTGCTTCGGGCACCGCGCAGCAAGAAAGACTGAAGAAAATGGCGTCGGTTGCAATATATGTACCCCTGGTGCACTGACGTCAGGGATGAGGCGACAACAACCGACGTCGGACCAAGACTTTGGAAATCCGTCCGACTGCGGGACCGCCTGACGACAGGATAAACCCCAAGTGTGATGACTGCAGCAGGGTAACACGATGAACATCTCTACAGTTCCCTACAAAACGGTGTCTAGGGGACTGCAATCAGTTTCTCTCAGCATTTAAACGGATTGAACTCCACAGTTCCCTACAAAACGGTGTCTACAGGACTGCAATCAGTTTCTCTCAGCATTTAAACAGAGTAGGTTGCACACACAAAAAGCATTTGTTAAGCTTTGACTTACAGTGCTGTGTAATTAAGCAGGTCACCATATTGGTCAGCCATAGGGCTCTTTTTTTCTACTTGAGTGGTTGCCTCCTTCCCCTGTAACTTAAGTAAATTGACTCTTGCATTAAGAGCTATAATACTTGCCTTATAGCTTTAGGATACCTTAGGAAACCTTGTAAACTGCAACAGCCTGACATTTGAACAAGTAACCCCTTGTAAAAATTCCCAAAATTGTATACTGTTGGTCTGTCTTTCCTGCTAAACATAAGTGAAATTACAGTGCTGAGTGCAAGTAACATTAAAATTAAAGTAATGAGTGCAAATAACACAGTGCTGAGTGCAGATTTTAGGCCCTTACATTCAACTTACCTCTGGTGTGGTGTCTTGAGTCAATCAGGGTATTCTCTGTAACCACTCCTACTGCCTTCTCTCTTCCCCCACCCCCTCTTTCCTCAAACAGGTTAAACTGCTACAATTTAGTACAGGCATCATTTTCAAATCTAGGTGCTTAGGATTTCCCTCTCTCTTACCCCCTTGGCTGACCTGGTGTGACTCAGAGTAAGTTTCTTCATTGTATGGAGTTTTTGTGTAACTGAATGACCTGCTGCTAAATTCTGATTCTGCACAGACTGCTCTATTTTTTTTTTCAGAGGCTCTATAAGTATGCTTTATAAGTGACTTTACTGAATTTCTGTGGCAATATTTGTGATTAAACTGACCCTGTACCTAGAGAAAGTGTATAATCAGAGCTCCTACTTGCTGCATGTGTTTTTAATGTTTAAATTGCACACACACATTGAAGAAGTGCTTTTATGACTTGAATAACTTGGGCTAGCTATACCTGAAGTGCTTTTACCGGCAATTTTCCAGTTGTACAATTGTGAACAATTGATTTAGTTTTTCTGGTATATCTTTAAAATCTGGCAAGTGTTTATTTACTGCATTGCTCTCTTGCTTAGGTTTCTTAGCTATAAATCTTAGTTCATTCTGAAGTATGCTAATTTACCCCCCCCCCCCCACCAAACCTTTCTGAATGCATTATTATAAAATAACTGCCTGTTGTTGCCTTCATGCTTACCCTAGAATCTCTGCTTTTCTCTTTTCCTATTTGAACTCTACAGTCCCCTACAAAACGGTGTCTACAGGACTGCAATCAGTTTCTCTCAGCATTTAAACAGAGTAGGTTGCACACACAAAAAGCATTTGTTAAGCTTTCACTTACAGTGCTGTGTAATTAAGCAGGTCACCATATTGGTCAGCCATAGGGCTCTTTTTTTCTACTTGAGTGGTTGCTTCCTTCCCCTGTAACTTAAGTAAATTGACTCTTACATTAAGAGCTATAATACTACCTTATAGCTTTAGGACACCTTAGGAAACCTTGTAAACTGCAATAGCCCCGCTACGCTCGGGTTCTCTTCGCTCCCCTCCCTGCCTCCAATTCCCTCCTGCCCCCAGTACTTCTAAATTTATAGTACTATAGCCACTCCCCCACTTTCTAGATCCTATCTGCTTTCATCTGGGATAATTCCACCTGCCCCCATTCTTCTACCTACATTTTAATAGCACTTATTAGCTTTCATCTGGCATTCTCCCATCCCCCTTCCAGTACTTTTACCTCACCACTCTATCTTCTGGTGTTGCATCACCAGGTAAAACAGTTCCTTAACTCACTAGCTGAATCACAGATAATGATATACTCCTGTTTACTACCCCTCTTGTTCGCACCATACCTCCTTACCTTGTATGAAAACCAGTTTCTCACGGGATTTCAGGTCCCAAAAGGCCATACTATCATCCCAGCTGTAAATCCTTCCACCTTCAACCATACTTACAGTACCAAATCCCATCCAACATCTTGTTCAGTCTATCAACATTTCAACCCCAGGCACATTAGCTCCAGATCCAAACACTACCACAAACTAATAAACAAATTCCTGAAGTTCATCACCAAGTATAGACTCAACCTAATACTTGGTGGTGATATTCACCCCAACCCTGGCCCATTCACTTCAGATACACATACCCCCTCTACTTGCAATCTAAGCTACAAACCTACAATTAATAGGCCAACTAACTCTCTCTCCTAGTCTGTCATCTCAATATTAGAAGCATTAATAACAAGGTACATGAATTGCATGAACTTCTGGATGTCCACTCCCCTGAGATTCTCTGTTTATCTGAAACCTGGTTAAAACCAAACACTAAAGACAATGAAGTGTTACCACCTGGGTACAACATACACAGGCTGGATTGTGCTTTGAGGAAGGGGGTGGGGTAGCTGTACTCTATAAATCTGAGTTGAATGTCACTATATATGTAATACAACCACCTTAGATTAATAACTCAGAGATTCTTGCCACCAAATTGCAACTTAATAAAAATAAATGCATTAATATCATCTGTATGTACATTCCCCCAGGTAACAATATATCTACATTTGAAGATATCCTGCACTGGCTATCATGTCACTACCCCCAAAAAACCCTACTACTTGGAGACTTTAACATAGACTGGGGCACCTGTTCCTCAGAATCCCCGACCACCCATATTAACCTGCATGCATTTACACAAATTATATCCACCCCTAGCAGGATAGGTAAACCCAACCAAAAAGAAAGTATACTTGATTGGGTACTCATAAATAGTCACCCCCAACTTTACACCTCTGGTATCCTCCTTGATGGCCTAAGAAATCACCTTCTCACATATGTAATTAAGCACAAAACCATTAATTCCCAACAATCCTTACTCAGAAAGGTTAGAAACAATAAAAACTTTGACCCTACCAAATTCCAACAAGAACTAAACTTATGTAATAGGTCTATTCTAAAACACCTCCCCTTAGAGGAAGCAGTAGCATACAAATTCCTTGAGATCCTTGATTTGCATGCACCTGTTCGTTCAAAGAGAACCAAGGCAAAAACTACGCCATGGCTTTCTAAAGAGTCTAAACTCAAAATTACCCTTAGAAACAAAGCATGGGCTTTATGGCGTTCTTCTAAAGACCCTCAAGATCACATTAAATACAGGCAATTCAGGAACGAATCCAAAAAATAAATTTTACAAGACAAAAAACAATACTACTGTAATTTACAGACAGTAAATCAAAATAACCCTCAGAAGTTTTGGGCAGGTTTAAATAATCTACTACATCCTGGACAAACTTCAACCCCAATCCCTGCTGCTACTATTGATAAAACCCCTGAAGATGTTTCTGATAGTTTTAACCAATTCTTTACTGAGACAATTCAAGCCCTAGCTAGCCATCTACCTCCTAGCTCCCCTGGTCCTGAAAGTAGCACCCCTAGAAACCTACTCGTGTTCAGCTTCCAACCAGTCACCACTTCACTTATCCGTACCTTGATCAAAAAATTAAAACCCACTACACTTTCTGCTGATCAACTCCCTGCCAAGTACCTACAAAAATCTACTGATGCTATTGCTTACCCCGTCTCAATACTAATCAATCAAACCATAGTAGAAGCTACAATTCCCACCATCTGGAAAATATCCTATGCAATCCCACTTCACAAAGGAGGCAGCTCTACTGAATTCTCCAATTATAGGCCAATAGCTATACTCTCTCCACTTGCAAAGATTATGGAAAAATGTATTCATAGACAACTCATGCACCACCTAATCCAGAATCACCTTATGGCAGACACTCAGCATGGCTTCCGTCCTCATCACAACATTACTTCAGCCCTCCTAGCCTTTACCAACACCATAAACCATAATCACAACAATAATTATATATCCTCAGCCTCTTCTTGGATCTTTCCAAGGCATTCAATATGGTTGATCACCAACCTTTAATCCACACCCTGCAAACATTCTTTCTAGATACTGGAGCCCTTCAATGGTTTCAATCCTACCTGAATGGTCGACAGCAGGCTGTCCTCTGGCAGAACAAACTCTCTGACCCTTGGAATACCACAAGGCTCTATACTAGGGCCCTTGTTGTTCTCCATCTTCATTAACGACCTTTATACTGTCATCTCAAAAGTCAGCTGTATCCAATATGCTGATGACTCTACTCTGATTTGCTCAGCCACATCTCCAGTAGAGTTATGGTCAGCTACCCAGACCACCTTTAATACAATAGAAAACTGGCTTTCTGAACATTGTCTGATCCTAACACACTCTAATAAGTAGTGCTGTATTATACAAGGGATATAATATTTTAAAATGACAAGCAGAGTATAAACAGAAAAATAGTAATGCTTCAGGTTCGTATAGATACATTTCATTTTTAAGCTATAATTATAAAGTGTTTATAGCTATAATAGTTATGTGAATGTCAAAGGTGTTGCCAACATTGATAGATGTAAATGTGATTTTGTGGATGGGTGGCCGCCCATTATATTCAGTTGAGCTGATCTGATGAAATTCCAAGTTATATGGGATGAAAGTGCTTATCAGTTTTGTTGTTTTCATTGTTTGATTCGTGGTCATTTTTTAAAAGTTTTGTAGCCTCTCTTTAATGTCTTGGTTTCATTTTGGAGTTTGTCGTTGGGATCTACCATCTTAACACCGGACTACCTCTGTCTTCAAGCTAGCCTATCACAAATGTAAATATTGTAAATAACTAAAGTGTACTATGTATCCACAATCTTATGCCTGTTTCTCTTGCATGAAGTGAAATTGTAAAGGCTTTTTCTTTTCCACAATTGTACCTGTAACTAATGTATGTAAACAAACATTTTGTATCTAAGCTATGTAATGTGGAGCTTATCTCCCCGGGCCTCCACTGAAAATGGGCTCCCTGAGCCCAGTGGACCTCCCCGGTCATCAAACTGGAAATAAATCTTTTGTGCTTGTGTTTATTTACAGCAGTCATTTGGCCAGGGTTTGATGCTTCCAGTTTCTAAAGGTGCACCATGCTCTAGATGTGAGTCTATTTTCAGGAAAAAAGTGTTGTGATTACTCCCCGCAAGCTAGTGTAATGTAAATCAATAACACCCAATTAGGTTAGACTGATTCCAGAGTCAAACCATTCAGTAGTAATGCAGACCAGGCATAGAAGACATGTTTGTGTTTCTCCCTACTTTAATGTAGGGTTTCAGGTGTGTCTTCTGTGAAATGTGGCACAGTTGTGTGTAGGGTTAGTTTCTGTTGGTGGTGCTTTTGGATTTAAACAGCAGTATAGAATGGTAAGGACAGGAAAAATTGTCCAGTCCTGTGCACTTGTTGTGGTAGTACAGAGGTTGCAGAGAAGATAGCATCTGGAGTAAATGTTTACTTCTCTTGCGTTAAGTGAATGTACCTGTGTCTTGTTCAGCCGTTGTCTGTGAATGTTTCATTCGTCTTCGCACCAGGTTTAGTTATAAATGGCAATGTGATCATGACAGTGCTGCTTGCACATCTTTGGTTGCTTGCAAATCTGCGGTTGTTGCAGTTTACCTCTTTCAAAAACTGTCTTATTTTGACTCCAAATTTTGTTCCGTCCCTCTTAATCCCTCCTAAAACTGGCAACTTTTCAAAAAAAGGAAATGAATTACATTTAATAAATAATTATGACAATACAATCAAGAAGCATAAACAGGTAGATAGAAGCATAAGTGTTTTGCTGAAAAACTAGTGATTAATTTAATGAAATAGCAAGCAAAGTGAGTAGAAAAATGTAAACGGGTCTCCCTTTGTTTTTTGTCATTCCAGTCCTGACACAGACAGACCAAAAGTTATGTTCAAGGCAGGGGGGCTGTAAAATGTAACCATCAAAACATTCTTCAATAAACGTCCTGTAATCAAAAGGACAAAGCCTCATATGCCTGGGTGAATGGTACCTGCCAGCTGATGGCACAGTTTTGGGCACCTGCTGGGGCTGCAGTATGTCATAAAGTGTGTGTGTGTGTGTGTGTGTGTGTGTGTGTGTGTGTGTGTGTGTGTGTGTCTGTGTCTCAGCTGGTTCTGATTTTTGATCTTATTACTTGTCAGATGAACTCTGGTATTAATTTTGGACTTCGTAACTTTCGGAAAATGCTTGGTAATGCAAAACCCATTACAGAAGAAACTTATTTTCATACATTTAAAAAAATTGAAGGAAATACCTGGAGTGGCTTTCATGGGGAGTGATGTATCTGTGGGTGTGGCTCAAATAGGGGTGTATCATGAGTATGGCATGGGTGGGGCTTAAGGGGCACCGTAGCACTACTTCGCCTAGGGCTCCATTTCAGCTAAGGCCGGCCCTGAATGGAGAGAGGAGATTCTGCCAAAAGGGATGACTGCAATTAGGGAGAAAGAGAATAGACAAGAGGGGCCTGGAATTTGCTGGATGAACTGGCAAAGGAACCAAGGTATTAGGAATAAATAATTAGACAAGAAAAGGTAACAGAATGGGAAGAGGCCAAGAAGACATTTGGACTGAGCATAGTGATTGCCTTCCCTATCAGGGATTGATATCAGAATAAAAACAAAGAAAAGAGATAGGGGAATCCTAAATGAAAGACCTGCACTGGTTGAGTTTTTAACTGAATCTAGAACAGAAGTTGCTGTTAAAAAGGGTATAATTAGTAGAGCATATAAAATATTGCATGATAACTACAGGAATCAATCAGAAAAGGTCAGAAAAGAATGAGGAGAAATATTAGATATGTAATTCACTAAGAAACAATGGGACGACGTTTGTATGGCTCCCAAATAAGCACCAAAGACTAGAAGATTTAGGAAGTATTTGCATAGCTACTCTTATACCCCCAAGCACACTCTAAATGATTTTTCCTCAGGTAGCTGGCAAATTTTGGAGGTGTGATAGGGAAAAACAGGTAACTGGGAATATACGTTTTGGGAGTATAATAAGGTGGCAGACCTTAAAAATTCCCTGCAGAGTATTCTGTCAGGAAATACTGGGTCAGCAAATGAGCCTAACTAAAGAAATTATTTTTCTTGAGCTGAGATACAGGATCTGAATTGCGTAGAAACAGTAAGGCCTTGTTAAGTTTAATTCTAGGGGATGCCAAAAAAGCAGTTACTAGAGAATGGAAATCAACCAACAATACTTGAAGTAGTGCGTATTGTAACAAAGATAAAAGAACAGGAAGTGGGGTCTTCACAAAATGGTGGCACTAAATTACATAGAAAAAATGAAATTGTAACAAAGATAAAAGAACAGGAAGTGGGGTCTTCACAAAATGGTGGCACTAAATTACATAGAAAAAACGATATTGTAACAAAGATAAAAGAACAGGAAGTGGGGTCTTCACAAAATGGTGGCACTAAATTACATAGAAAAAACGATATTGTAACAAAGATAAAAGAACAGGAAGTGGGGTCTTCACAAAATGGTAGCACTAAATTACATAGAAAAAATGAAATTGTGGGAACAATACATGCAGGAAAATGTTTTCAAGGAGGAATGAGATTTAAGAGGAGGCAGGAATTAAATAATTTATGTAATGTTGCTTAAACTGTACATTACATATATCGCTATATATCCTATAATGATTGCAAATGTAAAGTTGCTAATATGGCTTTATTAATTTTGCATAAATGTAAGTTTACCTACGTCACAAGTGATAATTCAATAAAGGTATTAAAAAAAAAAGAATTAGATGTGAAATGATTACTTCTGAAAGGGCTGTGCATTTCTCAGTCACTCTGATTAGTACTAGGCATGAACTCAATGTTTCTGTAATAACTGTGAAAATATATCTTAAAAACGAGCTAATGTGCATAGTTGATCATTTGTTCCTGCACAGGGAATTGTAAGGTAAATTATGTGAGAATTGTCTGGCGTTTAATCTTAATCACCTTTCATCTTATCACTTGCCTGACATTTGATCAGCAGCTCAAGGAACAAAGTTGAACTGAAAGGTCTAGCTAGTTAAAAAATAACTAACTATATAAAAGGAAAACTTAGGGATCCAACAATGGGACATGAAAGGCATACCCAAATGTGGAAGAAAAAGTAAAGGAGAAATGTACATGGTGCTCAGGAAGTGCAGCAGCTGTTTGGCTCATGGATGTGTGAAATGGAAAAGGATTTGTGAGTCTGTATGAGAATGTGGGATCCTGACATTAGGAAATAGTAGCTAGAGATGGAACAGACAGTCAGGCATGAAAGGATAGAGCTGGACAGGAAAGGTGGATGCAAAAGATGGTTGGCAAAATGAGTGGGCAAGAAAAGTTAGAGGAGAAAGGCAGAGGACTAGATGACATGGACAGAGGCTGTCAAAGGAGTAAATCCAAGTCGAGTAAGGTGAGAGGAGAAATGGTGCTTTGTGCTTCATTGGAAATGTGAATCACGGTGATCATACTTTTAAAGTAAGATGGAAGGGGAGCTGAACAGTGATGGGAAACAGTTGAGGTAGTAGGTGTTTAGGGACAAGAAAAAAAGAATAAAGACATATATAGCACAGCAGAGGAAAAAGCATGCCTTTGTAGCCTTATGTAAAAAGCAAGGCTTTGTAGTCTTACTCTGCACAGCATGAAGTCTGGGTAGGAAGATGGGAAGCCACAAGCCATGATACAGGAGAAAAGGGTGGACACTGATGGTATCAAAGAAACATGAGCCACTTAGAAAAAGGGGGTGGGACATGGAGAAGACTGTGTACAGGTTGTAGAGGAACAACATATATGGGAAAAAATGGGTGCAGTGGTAATCTGCATAAAGGAGGGCATCACATCCCAAGAACAGGGCAAGGACACAGGGCTGCCAAGGTCAGAAGCTAGGTTAAATGGGTGAGTGCTAGTTATCATCCCTAAGACCAAACAGAGAGGAGAATGAGACACTGGAGGACAGAGTAAAAGAGTGGGGTAGGAGAAAGAGAGTAATATTCATAGAGCCGGCAAATCTACCAACAGCAGAAAAGAAGAGGCTGAATTATAGAGTGGTTAGGATGGGAGAATTGACTAAAATCTGTGACCAGGAGGGGTTCAGTCAAATCCTTAGAACTCAAATGGAAAGTCAGAGCGAGTGTTCCCAGTCAATAAATGATTTATTGACTGGGAACACTCGCTCTGACTTTCCATTTGAGTTCTAAGGTTTATTGTTCTGTCAAGTTATTCAGTCAAATCCTGTTTGACTGTTAGAAAGGGCAGAACTCTGGATAAGGTCTTAACCAGTGCAGAGTGTGTCAAAGATGTCACTGTGAAAGCACTGTTAGCCAGCACTGATCATCCCATTGTGTGGTTTACAGTAAGAGAGAAGGGCAGTATAAGAAGGTAAAGATGGTGGTTTGGAAAGAGAAGAGAGTAGACTATGCTGTGCTGGGGGTGGTGATCAAAGATGATGCAGGAGACTTGGAGCAAAATGAAAGTGTAAACAAGCTATGAAAATGCATTGGGGTGGAATACTCAAGGCTATGGATAAGGATGTGAGAAGAGGCAAATATGCCAAAAGGGAAGAAGGCCAATATTAGCATATAGAATTATCAGGCTAGCAATCAACAAAAGAACAGCCCACAAGAGGAGTAGGTGGTAGTTCAAGGAGGATATCAAATGACAACAAAGATCATGATGGCATCAAAGGCTAAAACTGAAAGAGTTAGCAGAAGTGATCAAGAAGGGAACAAGGGCATTTTAAACATACAGCATAAAGAAAAGGGGGAACAGAAATGGTCAAGCTGAGCAAAGATGGGGAGATAAAAAACTAGGAAAACAGTGATACTAAATGGATACTTCATTTCAGTCTTCACAAAGGAAAACAAGGTAAGGGTACCATGCTTTGGGGGAGGGAGTGCAGGCAGATAGGGATGAAATTGAAAAACTGGATAGGCACCAAAATGGAAAAGGAGCACATTAAGATGGAACTGGTTACCCTTAAGGAAGAAAGGAAAAAATACAAGATGGACTACCTAAGGTAGTCCTCAGATATTTGGTCAGTGTGGTGTCAGACACCCTGGCAGAAGTATTAAACAGACTACTGGCTAAAGCAAAAGTGTCTGTTGACTGGAAGATAACAAGTATGTAGGATGCAGAAAAAGAAGGGGAAATAGAGCCCCTTTAATTTAGCAGCAGCTACAGGAAAAGTCATAAATAAAATCCTGAATAGAAGAATGACATTTCCAGTGTACAACAACATCCAGGACAACAACCAATGGTCAGAAAGAGCTGTCAAGAGGACATTCTAATCTGATCCAGTTTTATGAATTGGTTACACGTGAACTTCACAATGTAGTACCATTACACAAAGGCTACCTGAACTTTGTCAAGAACATTAATTCATTCATACACTGGTGGTTGATATGAAAACTGGAGGGGTTAGTGGTAGGAATAGGAGTAAAATATCTGACAATTGCATGGTCAAATGTAGGACATGCAGAGTTGTGATCAGATGGACAATGTCAGGATTTAGGAAAGTGACTAGTGGAGTACTGCATAGATTTGTTCTTGGTTCAATACTTTCAGTGTTTGCCTCAGACATATCTGAGGCACAAAGATAAGTGCATCAGGGAGTGATGGGGAGAAGAACCTAATGAAGGATTTGGAAAGGCTTAACAAGTTGGCAGAAGGGTGGCAGTTGAGGTTCAATGCAAATAAATCCAAGTTCTGCATTTGAGCTACAACAAGCATGGTGTGATGTATCAACCGAGGGAATGGAACATGTGGAAAATGATCAGGAAATGAATCTGGGTGGATTGATCACACTTGGGCTGGATTACAAGGAGAAGAATGAGAGGGCAGTAGGGTCATCAAACAGAAGACAAGGGTATATCCTCAGTGGGACAGATAACTTCCAGCAAATGTTATGTAATAACTTGGGAAATATGCAGAATTTCTTTTTCAGTGGGAAAAAAATTGATATATTATTACACCAGCCTCTAAGAAAGAGTAGAAGGGTCAGAAACAGTGATGGAATAAAAAAAAAAATATCTCAGAAAAAAATCTTATGAGAAAATTGGAAAACACAGGCTGCTGGGAAGGCCAGAGGGACATTGTCTGGTTGTGGCATCAGTCAGATAAATTCATAGATAAACCAAGTCAGAAAGCCAGTAGGGAGAGAGGGACTTTAATATCCACTGAAATATATCTATGAATTATTCCTTTGTAATATAACGGGAATGTATTTGCAAGTATATACACACATGCACACACATACACACAAAGGCACACACTTGTGTTACCTCTGTATTACACCTATGTATATGTTCCTATTTTTGCCAGACTACGATGGACAATATGATTTTTTTTATTTATTTACTGTAGTTTAATGTTTACTCCAGATCACACCTCACCTAATTTGTATATTTTTTCTGTATCATGTGTACTGCCTGAAGCCGTTGTCATTGATGGAAAGGGTCTTCCCAGCAATTGTCTAACCTAGTTAACAAGTGAATAAATAAATAAGTAAAATCAGAATGCCACCTATAAAGAAATTATAATGTATCAGCTTGATTCTTGCCCCCTGTGGTATCTCACACACAATCTTGTTTTACAAATGACGTTTACTACGGCATTTGTGCCATCTTTTTTAAGTCATTCAGTCAGCCAGGCCATTACTCTGAGACTACCCTTAATGTTGTTTCATGTTTATTAATCATTAGTGTGGGAGTCTCAAAAGCTATAATAAAGTTTAGATATGCAACATTTCTAATCCCTCTCAAAGAAATCAATTGGTCAACCATGTCTAGTGGCACAGAGAGATAAAGCTCTGACTATGACCCAGGTGAACAGAGTGTGACTAGCAGTTCGGTATCCTTCAGTGTTTGGTGATGGGAGGGGGAGGAGAGGCAAGATGAGACTCTATAGGCTTGATATTCTTCAGGGAGAGGGATACAGTGAGGAGATATATAGGTGGGGAATTCTTTGCATCACTGGCAGTGGCTGTAGTATGCAACAGAGGATGAGCCAGACACGGAGGAAGTTTTGGCAAGCACTGCTACTTGCTGGGGTCCAGAGATGCTGCTGGACCACATCTAATTATAGGCAGTGGTCACTGAGGAGTTATGATAGCAAGGCATGGGTAACAGATCTTAAGATAATTACAGCTGGCCACAGTTAATGGCCCTGGCTGCTTTACTCCTCTCCCTGGTTCCTAGAGGAGGATTTACATCCAGGTGCTTCTTATATTTTATCTTGCAGAGGGAGAGGTCCCATTAGATGAAAAGTTACAATAAGAGTGCACCCCCCCCCCCCCAGTTTGTCGTAGCTCTGATGGGTGACGGAGCTATGGTAGAAACCAGAAATCTGAATTCAAAGTATGTAGAGAAAAGAAAAAAAATCAATTAGGTATCTGACACCCTGCGTCTGCTGTGAATTCATAACGTATTGTTGCTTTTTGTCCCACTAGCTTTAACTATATAGCAATTCCTTCAAAACTTTCTATAATTTTCCTATCACTGTTCTGAAAAGAATGGGTCTGCAACTTTCACCTCTGTATACAACACTTAAGTGAATAGATATTTTAACTATCCTCCAGTCTGAAACCACCATACTGTACTTTAATGACTTATTAAAAAGTTTGCTCCGTGGATTAATTCACTGCAGTCTTCAAAAAGAACTTGGGTCATTTACAAACCATTTTAAGTTTGCATAATCTATGTAGAAAAAAGGCAGTTTCAATAAAACTGCAGACTAGATTAATCTCTCCGTGTACACAGCAGTTACTGAGGGTGCTGCTACATCTTTCTTTTTTAAGCTGAGGCACTGAAATCTATGAATGATACTTTAACTGCCCGCATCACCACTGGTCACCATAATTATTTTATTACTTCAGTGATCACAGAGATGCTACAGGAGTTGCAGGCAAAAGCCTAAAGTCAGTGGGCCACCATGGTGAGTAACCAAGACAAGGAGGGTTACAGGTATATATTTAGGACTGATTAGTTATTTAAAACACAGTGATGTACTTGGTGTAACTATGGGAGAAAAAAGGCAGTGGGAGATGCCGAACGTTGGCACTACTTTTGGAGGCTGAAGGATTTTAGGATTACTGCTGGGTTTGGTGTTGGAATGGACTCTACTACTTTATGTTGTTCATCCTACTGCACTACTCAGATATGCTGACATAGACATGCCTGATAAAGTAACACAAACAAGGCAAACTCCGTTGTTAAAGGTGAAACACTTTTGGCTGAAACAGGAGGAGTTTGCAGGGCAGTGATGCACAGCAGTAGTCAATATAACCAGCAGATTATAGCTTTTGAATATGTCATTTTTGACTGTATACAGTTAAATGCAATGCAAAATGAATGCAGCTTTTAGAATACTAAACATTTCAGCATGTACACACCACATGCAAGGTTTTTATACAGTGTTAAACCTGAAACATTGTTCCTTGTTCCAGGTGAGGGACATCATTGACAGAGATAAATTTTGCATGTAAAAAGGTCAACCATGGAATCTGCTTCTTTTATGGATTCTGACTGGCATACTTCAGCATACAGATTTTAGGAAGTTTCTGAAAGATTACTAACTTTTCTGATATAAATAAGTGGAACTGGTTACTTCTATGTTACAGTACTACTGGGAGTAACTTGACTAATAAATATAATTTCCAGGCATACTTAAACATGCTACCAATACAGATGACTCCGGTGAATTAAAGAAGAAAGCAATTCTGGCCGAATCCTAGGTGCTAACAAGAACACCATTGTCATGAACTGCAAGTATGGTATACCCATACATAGGAATGAGGTCCACTCCTATCACAGCATTCAAAAACTAAACATTGGAGATGTTAAAAAAATGGAAATTAATGCAAATGCTGTAAGTTATAGTCGCGCAGATAAAACACTCAACAGATCAAAGTGACAAATTTTCACTTTTGAGACTATTCATGTAAAATCATTTACTAGAATACTTACTTGTAGCATTCTTCCCATCTCTGTGGACCCACTTCTTTAACAACATGAAGCTCTGTGTGGTTAAAGAATTTGGATTCTCAACTCGAATTTGATTAATTTCATCCACTGTAAAATTCAGTTCTCTTGCAAGCTCTGTGAAAATAAAAAAACAAAAAAATATTCTGCAGTTTAATGGTCTTGTGTGTAATAAAAAGATCTAGAGTACACTGACTTTAGGTATTGCCTTTTTTCTCTGTATATATTTTACACAGAAACAGTAATACATATTACAAATCAATAATCAATTATAGTCAGTTACATAAAACATGTAACTTTCATTTCTAATCAATACGCCCATGAAGATATAAACAAATGTAACCTTGCTACGTCTTTGTATCAATCTTCAGATTCATAAATCCATGTGGTAAGCCAAAAGACTGATAGTCTGAAAGACTATACCCTCTAACTGAGGGTTTATAGCTGGACCTTGTATTGAAAGAAAGGCTTTGTTTTTTCTAACATTCAGTACTAATTGCTTCTCTCTTTATTGCTATTATTGTTATATAGTTTTTGGTAGAGAACAATAAAGTTTGGAAATAACATATATACTAAAATTTAACTTTCCAGCACTCCTACAAATTGTACATTACCTAAAACTTCACAGCTGGTGCTAGTATTATAACAAGAGAAAGTTGATTTTGAAAAACAAAAAAAACTAAGGAAGTCATGTAGTCAGCAAATTTTTACTCAGTAAAATTTCTATACTGTAAAGATTAATTCAAGCACACTGACCATGTGAGAGCTAACATTTTATTCTTGGCACCAAGGAAAGTGTCAGAAATGCATAATGATATAATGGCAAGCTTAGGTCACACGTTAACATCAGCACCAGCTCTCAAATGATACAGTGACGTTTGTTTTTCTTCTACAGGAGCAACATAAACTGATAATTATCCAGAGACATGATACTCCAAATGACCTGTGCATGGAAGGAAAATAAACCCATCAGCCTGTCTCTTCATTGCTCAAAAAATTAATAAATGGTAAAAAATACATATCAGCATAAATAAATCAGCAAGGCAGTAGGTGGTAGTAATTTTACATTGTGAAGATTTTCCTAAAGCATAATGTTTACTCCTTAAAATGAATAAATAACAAAAAATATATAAAAACAGTAATCACCCCTTTCACTGATTCAGATAATGGAATCTCCTTGCAAAAATACTAAAATCCAAATTTTCCTCGCAAAAAATTACATTATCACCACACATCCCCCTCAGTCCACATTAATAAGCAACCAGAACCAAGGATTTATTGTTTCAAATGCTTCTGTAGCCATATTTATTGAAATGGGTATCCTGATGCAATGCAGTAATTGTCTCATGTTTATTGACAACCACCCATTACTTAAACAAATTGACACTGTGTGTGACAGATGTAGTTATACAATTTTAATGGAGGCAAAGCTCTCACATAGTCACTACAAAAAGCAGGCAGGTTGTCAGTAACATACAACACCACACTATACCTCTCAAATGCAATATGGAACAAACACATAGATATACATAATCTGAGACTCTTAAAAATATCCTACCTAAACCACAAAGGCCTCCTAAATGAAACCTAAGAAACAAATACCCTCAGCAACCTAACAAACAGTCAACTCAGGCAGCACCCATCATGAATCATGCATCTATAACTCACAGTGTCTCAACTCAAAACCCCTTGTGGTAAATATCCACACAATCCAATATACTAATCACAGATGACTCAATGGTGAGACACATTGATGAACCACACGCCAGACTGTGTAAAGGGAGGGTCACTGTTAGTTCCTATCAGCTACTAGGATTTGCCGCTTCATGCATGTACTTAAGTCTTTGTACCACAAGTACCTATATGACACAGTCATGTTACACACAAGTAAATGACTTGAGGCATACTTCCCTGGACTATATGACATGATGGAGCTCTTGGAATATGTGACCAGGGCAGGAGATGATGGAGCTTTTGGAATATGTCACCAGGGCAGGAGATTATGGAGCTCTTGGAGTATGTGACCAGGGCAGGACATGACAGAGTTCTTGGAATATGTGACAATGGCAGGACATGATGGAGCTCTTGGAATATATGATCAGGGCAGGTATGAGTCTAGTCTTGAGCAGTACTTTACCATCACAGAGGATGATGCTGAAATACAGACAAAAGATTGCTGACTTGAACAACTGGCTTAGCTTAGATGACATTCAAGGGGGTCCAATATACAACTGCCTGAAAGGAGCTGGTAGACAGTCCTAACTGCTTTGCCAGGTATGACCTGCACCTGCCTTCCAAAGACTTTCTTTATTAACTAAAACATCATCCACCCATATATTGCCTTTTTTAGGTAATGTTGGCCTTCCAAAGCTTCCAAAAAAAAAAAAAAATTTTGGATAACAAAGTTATTGCTGCACAATGTTAGGAGCCCTCAACAAAAAAAAATCATTCCCTACAGGCACTGCTTACCTTGAAAGCACTTACATATGCACCATCATGTAATCATGTAGTCATGGTTCAAAACCACTGACAGCACAGTATCAGTGCAGTGTTTCAACACCTCCCACGCATTCATGTCCACCTCACTAGATGAAGGCATTAAAGAAGGAGGTGTTTCTATATTTGTAAAACAAAATCTCACCTCTAGTCTCATGAGATAAGATAATAACCTATAACTCATCCACATCCAGCTTTCTATTAACAAAACCCCTTATCATATCATAGCTAACTATAAGATCCCAGCCTCATTCCCCCTGGGCCCATGCTTCTTACTTGATTATTTTGGTCACCCTAATGCATTATGGTAACCACAATTCTCCTAGAGGACTTCAATTAGCCCTCCATCAACTGGGAGAATTGCACATCTCCTAACATATATGTCCAAAGATTTCTAAACTTCACAAATATGACCAGTTAGTCTGCTTCCCAACTAGGGGAGACAAAATTGTAGACTTAGTCCTCACCAATATGGGACAGCTCTTTTCCCTAACAGTTGTAACATCTTCCCTAATCAAAATGGACCATAAATCAGTTGCATCCACCATAAGACTTCAGTATACAGAGATCATGCAAAGGCTAATCTAATAAAATGGAGTGAGTGATGAGCTGGAGAAATTCAACATCTTCGCCAATATGATAACACCATTATGTATGCAGAATCTTTTACTGCCAAAATTCTATGCACATGTGAATAGCTGTATAGAAACATATATCCCCCTCCGAAGTAAATACAATCCCAATTTTTAAAATTAATCCTCGTGGTGGAACTCACATATAAATAGGCTCAATGATAAAAGAAAAAGAAAAAAAAGATTCAACACATGATATAATTAATGTTAATTCCCAAGATGTCAAAAATACTTATGGTAAACTTAATAAGGTCCTTCGGTACTTGATCAAATCAACCAAAGCTAGATATGAGGTGAAACCAGCCACTCAGGCAAAATATAGCTATAAAGCCTTTTTTAACTATCTTAGAAACTTCAGAAACAATACCCAGCACGGTACAGAGCTAATAGTAAATGAAATTACATACTCAAACCCTGAGGGCATAGCCAATCTACTAACAGATAAATTTTGATCTAACTTCATCCCTCCCCCTACATTCCCATATCAAACATCTGCATCTAAAATGCTCCAAATCTTCTAACAGCAAGTCCTAGGAGCCCTTTTCAAGGCTAACAACACTATGTCTTTTGGGTAGATAATATATCAGGCTGCCTACTTGCCAGCCTGAAATAGGACTTGTCAACCTCTCTACAGAGGCTATTTAGTATCAACCTCCAAGTGGGCTTTCTTCCAGAGAAATGGAGGACAGTAACAGTCATCCTCCTGCACAAAGCTGGGGTGTCAATGGGCCTGGGTAATTAGAGGCACATAAGTCTGACCAACCTAATCTGTAAAGCTATGGAGAGAATCATTAAAAAGGACATAGGCAATCTACAAACTCTTGACCCAAGTCAGTTCAGTTTTGTCAAGGGCAGTTCCTACCTGCAGAACCTGGTCGACTTTTTCAAAAAGGTTTCTGATGGAATGGATGAGGGAAAATCACTACACATCACATATCTAGACCTTGCAAACATGTTCAGCACCATCCCACACACAGATATTGTTAATAAAACTCTCCCAGCTAAGTGTTAATCCCTTCAAACACAATCTGGACGATTGGATGGGTAACCATAAATTCACTCCGGGGGCTCCACCTGTGTCCCTCTTAAACAGGGGCAATAGGTGCTGATCATGGAAATAAAGGTAAAACTTGGCTAGGCTTGTAAGGGCCCTAGTGCCATGAGAATAGTAACTTCCTATGATCCTATGTTTGTCATTAGATAGCAAATTTGCTCACAAACAGAATCCATGAAATTACGGCAGTGGCTCTACCTCCAAAAGACCTGTCATTAGTGGTGCATACCAGGTTTCAGGGCATGGGCCACTCCTCTTTGGCCTTTACTTCTTGGAAGTCAAAGAGGTTGTTAAGGTTTATGGCTGACCAAGTTCGCAGATAACTGTAAACTTGTTGCCATCACAAACTCTCTAGTGGACACCAAAATCTTTCAAGAGGGTCTTTCTGAAACAAATAGCTGGGTGCCATAACCACAGACTAAAGGTAAATGCCAAAAAATCTATAACAGTTTTCTAACAAGCAAGATGTACCTTATAATTATCACATCAAAAACACACCCCTGAAAATCGAGCTGGTAGTTAGGGACCTAGAAAACTATATGGACAACAAACTGTCCTTTGATCGCCTTGTATCAACTACATAAGGGACAAGGGTGCTAAACAAGGAGTGAATTTGTGGTTTTCCATCCATTCATCCAGATTACATTTGAATAGAGTAAGGGAAGTACTTTGCTTTATTTGAAAAGGAAGACCATTTCAAAGAAGACATATTATTTGTGATACATATCTATCCCACCAACATGTTCTGTTTATGCTATTTTTAATTACACAGCTTATTAATAAGGATATGGTGTCTAGGTCCTGTGATCATTCTACTATATTCAGCACTTATTAGGCCGATCATTGCTTATAATATCATGTTTGGTACGTACAAGTCCAAACACTTAACACAAGTTAAATGAACACAATGCTTTCTCATCAAGAAAAACAAGGATCTAAATCATAAAAATTACACTGATTTGTCTCAAACCTTTGTCCCTCTTCTTGGTATCAATACAGTCTATTAAGGGGTAATGTCTGCCTCAGCAACCCCCATCTTCTCAAATCTACTGCACATCTGCAAGTTCAAAGGAGGCATAAACACCCACTCAAGAGATCTTAATTTCTTCTACAACATAAACAGAACATGTTGGAGGGATAGATATGTACCACAAAGAATATGTCTTCTTTGAAATGGTCTTCCTTTTCAAATAAAGCAAAGTACTTTCCTTACTCTATTCAAATGTAATCTGGATGAATGGATGGAAAACCACAAATTCACTCCTTGTTTAGCACCCTTGTCCCTTATGGATTGGGGGTAACACGTAAATGTTCTGTCCAGCTTTGCGTTACTAGTACTTAAGTTACAAGGAATACAAACTTCATAGGAATACAGGGCTGGGCATCTAAAGAACCTCAGCGATCAATACCCACGTGAGTACCTATGAGCCTAACTCCAAGACAACCAAGTAGTTGACCCAAACTCTCAAACCTAGGAATGAATCAATCACATTCACCAAAGAGAATAGGTGTTCACTGACAAAAAACATTCAGCAGATATTAACTGAGAATGCATATCATTCAATATCAAAAGCACCATCCTAAGGTCACTGTCAATCAGTGTCTACAGAAAGCAGCACAGAGACATTGTTAAGATGCATACATTGACAAACAGATAACACCTCTGTAGGCTTTTTATGCAGGAACAGCCTGCGGCTGAAGAGGCACTGTGTGCCAACATTAAAATGAACTATGTTGAGAAGTGTGCATATGAGTGCTGATAAATCCATACAGGTGGAAAGCAAAGTACAGTTGCTTAAGCTAAACTTACCAAAACAGTACATGCTTGACTGATTACTGCTGTAGTAGCCTTACCTATATTGACTATATCCTGCCAAGGATATAAGTGTTATCCAGCTTCAAAAGCTTCAGGGCACCTTCCTCCATGTACCAAAACTCACAGGCAGCTTGAGCTGAGCTGACTAAAAGACAAATCAGGGAGCGAAGACCTTCAGAGCTTTCCCACTAGCAGAGACAGGGAGACAGAGCCCTGAAAAGACAATGCTAGGAACAACAAAAAATAAATGTCCATACCCTGGCATAAAACACACCACATAAACAAAACAAGGGGGATGGAGAGAGGGAATGGCTACTGTGGCAGAGATCTTTTGAACATCTACAGTTATGGAATGTTAAATAACACAGCTGCATTATGTTCTTCACATTGATCACTGCTGCAGTAGCCTTAGCTATAGTGGTAGATTACCATAGCTACTCTGTTAACATAGTTAACAGGATAACATTTACATTTTACTACTATATTTGGGAGGTCAAAGGAGAAGGGTTCCAGGATCCCCTGGAGAATGGTCCTAGAAAAGCTTGATCTAGACCTAGAGAATGAATCAAGTACATAGTGCTTTGTAAAAGTATGTACAAAGGACTAAGTAGCAGCTTCCAGGAAACTTCTAGAAACTAACCCTTTCCAAAAAGACACAGATAAAGCCATGGTCCTACTAGAATGGACCCTGACCCTGGCTGCAGTAGATTTGTCATGGTGAGTATAACAAAAGGTAATAGTATTAGACAACAATTTGGAAATAGTCTGTTTAGACACAGGTTGTCCCTTCTTCTTACCTTCACAAGAAATGAACAAATGATCCAAAGATATGAAAAATTTAGTTCTGTCAAGACATTTCCATGAAATGTCTGTGAAGATCAAAATGTGAAGCATCCATTCTCCCTTACACATAAAAGAAGGATGAGTTTTCAAAGGAATCCTGTCCTTATGGAAAAGTTTTTAGCTTTGACTCGCCACACAAGCTTGCAACTCAGATAGCCTTTTTGCAGAGGTCAAAGCAATTGGTAATACTGTTTTCCATGTTAATAACCTCAAGTCAGACAGATTAACTGGTTCAAATGGAGCAAGTGTTAGTTTTGCTAACACAAAATTAAGATCCCAAGGAGGGGTCACTGGTTTACTTGGACGCCTGTTACACAAAACTCCTTTCAAGAGCATTTTGACATGTGACTGCATTGAAAGAGAAAGATCTATGGGCAGACATGCTGAAATGGATGATAAATAAACCTTGACAGAGGAATAAGAAAGGCCATAGGATAACAACTTACACAAATAGTGTAAAACCAGAGAACAACTAACCCTGAATGAGTGCTGGTTATGTTGTTGGCACCAATTGAAAACCTTTTCCATTTGCTAATATATGATTTTCTGGTAGCAGGCTTTCTTGTCTGCATTAGTACCTGATGCACTTCCTCAGAAAACAGATGCCTAAAAGGAATTAAGTCCCTATCATCCAGGCAGTCAATTAAGATGACTGATGTCTGGGTGTATCAAACAACCCTGTTCTTGAGTGAGTAGATTCATTCTGTGAGGAAGCTTGTGGTAATTGCCCTTGGCCATTTCCAAAAGAAGGGAGAACCATGGTTGCCTGGGTCAGAAGGGAATCACCACAATGATCTTAGGTGATTCCTTCTGAATCTTCAGAAGCACCCTGGTATTAGTAGAAAGGGTGGAAAGATATACAGGAACATTCTTGTCAAAAGAAAAGAAAAGGTAACCGTCTTCTAGGCCTTCTTGCATGGAGTCCTGGAACAGAATTTGGCCAGCTGATTGCTCACTGAGGAAGCAAGGGGTCTACTTGAGGAACTCCCTACAGATAGATCATATCATGGAAGATTCCTGTTCTAGTTTCCATTTGTGAAGGTCTGCCCTGGTCTTGTTCAGCTTGTCTGCCCCACAATTTTGCTCTAATTAAATGTAGGATGCCTGTAAAGTGAGATTGTGCTATGAAGCTATATCCCAAGCTAATGTGGCTAGTCTGCAAAGTGGGGTACATCCTAGTTCCTCCTTGCTTATTGATATACCACATGACTGTGGTATTGCCTGTAACTGGGGACCTAAGATGGTTCAGAATGTTGAGTGCCTTGATCACAGAAAGCATCTCTTTGATACTTACATGCTTGCATCTGTCCTTAGTGTCCCATACCTCCCTGCACTTTTAACCCTCCAAAAAAAGATCCCCTCGCAAGTAAAAAGCATCTGTGGTGATTGACTGCTTTGGAGCTGGGAGGGAGAAGAGGAGATCTGGAGTTAAGGATATATGTTGTCTCCAACAAAAGATTTTCTGACAAACCCCGGTACTGGGATCTAAAAAGATAAAGGGTGTTGATTCTGGGACCATAGAGATTTCAGATACCAGTGCATCTTTCTCATGTGGAGTCTTGCCAGGGGGTATCATGAGAATCAAATATGCCATGAGACCCAAAATCCAGAGGTATTCCCTTGCAGTGACCAAAGTCTGAGTGGAAAACCCTAGAAATAGAGCTAAATAAAGATCTATTTGTTCCTTTGGAAGAAAAGCTCTTTGAACTGAGGTGTCTAGTTGACATCACAGGAATACAATCTTGTGTGAGGGAGTCAAGAAAGACTTTTGAATGTTCTATTTGAATCATAATTTGGCAAGAGATCTCTCTCCCAAGAGAGAAATTCCTAACATTTTAAAAAGGACTCTGCAAAGTTAAGCAAATCATTTAAATATGGAGAAATGTGGGTACCCTGTAGCCTTCAATGGGATATAATTGGAGCTAGACATTTTGTGAATGCTCTTGGTGCACAGGTCCAAAGGGTAAGGCAGAGAACTGATAATACAATCCAGACACACAGAACCTTAAGAAACATCTGAAGTCTGGATGAATAGGGATGGGATGATAAACATCTTTTAAGCCTAGTGTTACCAGGAAACTTGAAAGAGGAGGAAGAGGTCACAAGCTGTGAAGTGACATCATTTTGAATGTAGTCACTATCTCAAACAGGTTTAGGAAAGAAGGATCCACAACTGGTCTCCAAGCATTTTCTTTCTTTGGCACTAGGAACATCCTTGAATAAAATCCATTTTCTAAATGAGAAGGAGGAAGTGGTTCTATCACTCATTGGGACAGTATGTGATGAAGAACAGGTGGAAACAAAAGATTCTGATCTACAGGATAAGGAATGATACCCTGGAAACTTAGAATTTCCTCCCAGTGCGATCTGTAATCCTGATGAAAGATTTTCAGATCTCATTTGTCTAAAACAATCTGTTGCCAAAGAGAATAATGGAGATCATACCTCTCAACCTCTTAGAGCAAAAAGTCTGGACAAAGCCTAAAATGATGGCGGGACAAATAGAGAGAGATTTTAAATATTGCTCTTACAAACTTAGAAAGATGAGAGAATAATAGGTTTTGCATTAGCATGAAATTTCTGAAGGATGTGGAGTCTTAAATTCAAACATTTGTCATTATTTAATGACTTCAGTCCTCAGCTATTTGCCAGAAAAATACAGATTTTAAGAGGAACACACACAAAATATGAGGCAAAAATCTGGACATTCTGTGAAAATCTGTACAGTTGAGACGTATGATGGAGATTCAGACATTCTGGAAGAGAAAAGTGACCAGGATGGGAGGGGGCACAAGGTCTCTTAAACAGTCATTCAGACTTGTTGGACTGCCTTGGTTTTGGAAGATTTGAGACTTCTTTTTGGAACCCCCGTCCAACAACTTCTTAAATGTCTGTTTACTTGAATTCTATTGAGACTCTATTTTGTTTTTTTGCTAAAACTGGATGAGGAGAAGGAAACTGCCTTGGGCAATCTGGAAAAGGAGGGCTGAAAAATATTAGAGACTCCCTGGATCAGGTTGCTCCTTTCATCACACTTCTTGATCATCTCTGTAGCAGAGGGACCAAACACTAAATCTTTATCCAAGGGAGAATTTAAAGTCTCATTTTTACACCATCTGGGAGGTTCTAAGAATGCAGTCAAGTAAACCTCCTTAAAACAGTTTTAGTGGCCATAGCCCCTGGAAAAAGTATCAACTAAGTCACATTGCAAACAGTGAGTAAGTGACCTGTGCAACAGAAAAAACTAAGTTACTTAAAGAACAAGCTATATATAAAACATTCCTCATAATTTCACAATTTGTCAGAACAAACTTTAACATTTCAGCCTGACAGTTTAAAATTCTGAAGCTCAAAGTTGCAGAAGTATATACCTTTTTCCCATATATATCAATAATTTTTTTATGGTAGCAGAACACAAACCAAGACAAAAAAAAAAGAAAAAAACAAAGTGCAGATCTGAAGAGGCTTTGACTGTAAGCTCCTGGATCAACCAACGGTACTTTGAAACAAAATAAAGTACTCCAAAAATGTTTTATGATAAGCACTTTTGTGTTACTAGTAAAAACTTCTTCAGATAAGTTCATCCACACATACTAATAAAATGAAACTGCTCATCATAAAATATTTTTGGAGTACATTATTTTGTTTTGAAGTACATTTTGGTTGATCCAGGAGCTTACAGTTAGTCTCTGCAGACCTGCCGTTTGTTTTTTCTTTGTTTTGGCTTGCTTTGTGTTGTGCTACCAGTTGTTGGTTTGTGACTTTCCATATGGCTGCAGGAGGACTACCTGGCTCCCAAACCTTGTTTCCTGACATGGACAACAGTGATATTCCCAATTTACAATGTTCTGCTGGGAATCTTGCTCTACTTATTCAACACCTATCCCAGCAAATAGAAGAAATTGCATCTAACAAGCATTCCCAATTTGGGAGGGGGACATGACACAGCAGATGGTTCCAGGCTGAGAGAATTTATCGGAACTTTGAATACAGTTACAACTAACGGTAATGGCAATAACTCTAATTTTGGCAACAGTGGTGAATTTTCTATAAGTCACATGGTTTCATGGTGATGTTCATTTGGGTGATACACAGCAATACAGCACAAACATTAAACAGCATTTGGGTGAATTCAATTACAAATTGCTTAAGATCAAAAAATTATAACTAGACAATGTGTTTTCCTCTGAATGCATAAAAGCAAATAGAGTACCAAAAGGCATATGTACGTGGCGGTACACAAAGGGCTTATAAAAGATTCTCCACTTCACCATGAGTTACAGTGCATGTTCGATCATCGTGGATGTGAGTACATGGAACTACTCATAAAATCTAATGTTAAGCTCATAGAGGAACTAATCATTGATGTCAATTCTCTAGATAGTACCATCACCCATGACTTTTCATTTGACATACATAACTATGAATATGGGACAATTATTTTCAGCTTTGATGAACAAATCTGGATTATAAAGGACAGAAAACTCAAGAAGCTGGAATGAGACAAAAGAGATTATTTCAATCGTAAAACTTAAAGCTTACTCTGTTCCACCAACCTCACTAACATGGAGCAACAAACTGAACTATAACCAGACATCTAATCCTGGGCAAAATTCCACTGTGGAATATAATAACACCAAGGAAAATCATGTCCATGAACAAAATGAAACCAATAAACACCTCTAATAGCTTCAATGATGCAAAATAATACCCCCCCCCCCCCACTGAGATGATCAGAAAGAATAAGAACAAAACAGAACAATGGCCCATGGGAATCACAGTATTTTTCCCAGGTTCCCCAGAGAGGGCACTCCCATTGGAGGAATCGAGGACTCAGGAACCACAACTGGAACCAGCACAAGGTACTGTTGTTAACTATACCACACCTGAAAAATGGACAATCATTACAAACTCCAATGGGGACTTTAACATTTATAATTTTTCTTCATATGTAGTAAATAATGATTGTGGTGATCTGTTTGCAAGGGGTATGATATTTGTGCCCAGTAAGCAAGCTAATTTAGTTTATGTCCTCATGGACCTTAAACAGTTTGCTAGAAAGTTAAATATGAGTGTTATGTTCAACAATGTATCTTGTGTACTGATTTGAGAGTACCTAGAACATATAATCTACCTACCTACCCACCTCTCATTGTTATATGAAAAAATATGTGAACTACCTGCATGATGCACTGAGCAGGAAATTCAGTGTTCCAGATAATTTAAGTCAGAGGGAGAAGGAATTATGGAACAAACTTAAAATAAATGACTTAAGAAAAATGACACCTGACAAGGAAGTGGGTGGGGGGTTGTTATTATGGAGAAATCTGATTACAATATAAGAATGCTTGAAATATTAAACAATGAATGTTATTCACAAGTTTCCCTCAATTAACTAAATACAGCTTATAGAAAAAACAAAAATGACATTAATGATTTGTTTATACAACAAATTGTGATAAATGAATTGAATTTTGTTACTTTAACTACTCCAATGGTCCCAGTCATTTTGGGGTACCCAAAATACATAAGACAGTGCAACCCTCCCCCTATTAGACCCATAGTGGATGCTAGGGGTTCAATCACACACCCATGTGCCAAGTTTTTAGATATTAAATTAATAGCATTAGTGGCACATGAGAACCACATTTCCTGGGATTTTCTAGGTAAAAATGAACAAAATTATATTTAAAAGAAACCACACATTTTTAACAAGTGATATGAACAATTTGTGCACTTCTATCCGACATGATACAGGATTTGAACGGTTTCTGTAATTTCTGTTTGACATAGGAATACACCAGGACAAAGTTAATATCTATGAACCCTTGTTAGAAACTGTACTGAAAAAATGTTTTTTTGATGTTCAGTGGTGAATATTACCTACAACACAGGGGTTCTGCATGTGGTGGAATGTTTAAAAATATATGCATGATTCAATGAGAGAGAGAAAATTCCTTTTTCCTTCTGTATACTTCAAGTCATGCAAGCACTACACCCATTTTTGGACATTTTTATTGTTTGGGGTGAGACAGTAGAGAAAATTTCAGAGTTCAATGAATTTATTAACAAGAGCACACATTTCCTGAGCTTTACACATGAGAGTAATGACACCAACATCTCATATTTGGATATCTGGCTCACAAAAGACATTACAAGTGGGTGTTTTACTTCTAAAATATGCAGAAAACCCACACATTCTAATGCATACCTGGATTATAGCAGTTCACACCCTCATACACAGAAACAGACAGTTGTAAAGGAACAGTTTGTGAGGGCTGCCCCTGTGACATCCTCTTTTGATGAATTTTTGGATGAATGCATAAATATTAAAAATATGCTTTTGGCCAAAGAATACAACAATGGGTTTATTGACAAGTTAATGTATTAAGTTATTAACAAGAGAGAAAATAAATTGTATGTCCCATTATTGGATACTGGGGAAAATTAATACAGGCAAATGCAAGTGGAGATGAAAAAAACTTAACGGCTGCTACACATTACTGTGATATTCCAGCTTTGAAGAATTCTGAGGGCCAAAACTTTGGGAATTCTTTTATAACAGTTTTCAGTACTGACAGTTAAATCATTAAAAACACATCACTGAAGCGAACTGACAGATTCTGGGAGAGAACAGTGAATTCCTAGAAAAAAGTTGGATCCAAATCATACATAATATATAAAAAGGGTCAGAATTTAATGAACATCGTTGAAGACTTTGTTACTAGACAGAATAATAAGAGGCCCAACAGAATGAGTAAATGTAGAAGATGCTCTTCTTGCAAACACATACTAGAATGTAACCATTTTAAAATAAAAGGTTATGTATTTCATATTCATAGTACACTAAACTGTCAGACACAGGGAGTTGTTTATACTGCTCTATGCCAAGAACATTCAAAATACTATATCAGAAAGACTGAGCATAAATTAATAGACTGTATATATGAACATATGTATGATTTAAAAATAAAAGCAATGATCTAGTTAAACATCTGAAAGCTCACTCTGAACATCATTTCAAGTTTGTCATTTTACAGAAAGTTAAAAACAATAAACGGGCATTACTATTGGAGAAAATTAAATTTAATGGCAATTGAATTTAAATATTAGTATGCAGCTGGGCTTAAATGAACAAACTTCCATAAGCTGGTTATTAAAAATCAAAGCACTGCAATCAAAATTTGTGGATGTGTTATAAAATGTGTATTAAATCTGTGTCATGCGGGGGGATATTTATACAAGGGATATTTTAAGATTTAAGATTGTTTTACACAAAAAAGTTTTTTTTAATTTGCTTTTAAGTATGCTTTCCATTTAATATTGTTTTTGCATGAACTAAGGTGTTGTCACTTTAAATTTGTTGTGTGAGGTCAGGAGGCTATAGGTCATGTGACAAGACCAGATTATATAAGCAGTTTTCAAATGTGGATGAACTTATCTGAAGTAGTTTTACTGATAAAACAAAAATGCTCATTATAAAACATTTTTGGAATAATTTTCTCATTCTTGGTAGAAATAGTAGGATTGGAATTGACTAAGTCCTTAGCAGCAGTGGAGTCAACTAAGGCTACAGCTGCTGGATCAGGTTTGGGAATAGTATATAAAAATTTAAAAGACTGAGGAACTTTATACATTCTATCTGCCTTTTTGGAGATATCTGGCCGACTATCAGGTAAACTGTAAGCAGTAAGACACACAATGGGTGTAGGTTCTGGAAAATCCTTCTGGAACAACTCAGTATTTCCTGAGGGACTGAGAAACCTCAGTGTTCTCCCAATGAAAACACTGGGACATTCTAGCAATAGTCTCTGAGAAAGAGACCCCCCCCCACAAGAGAATTAGAAACTGAGCTCTTCTCCGAGTCTAAATCAGGAATCTGAGGTCAAAATTCTGAATCTGTCCCTGCATCTTCCTGTTAAGATTCAGAATCTTGAATCTCTTCAGGAAAATAGGAATCCCTGTTTCTTTTACCAAAAAACGTCTCTACAAGAAGGAGCAATAGCCTGGATTAAACCCTGAGACAGTCCAAGTAAACTACTCCTATCCAAAGAAATTTGAGGAAGAGTGGATAAATACTTGGTTTTCTGTTTCTTTTTGACAGGAAAAATGGGAATGTCCATGTTACTAATGGCAGCTGCAACTTCCACAGGGATGGGCAGAGCATTGTGACACAACAGGGAAACCTTCCCTGTTCCCTCTCTCAGGAATAACAAGACTGGCTCTCACTTGCCCACTGTCAAGACTCTAAAAGATGCAGAGGACATGGCTAATCCCCGGTCCATACTGGCTGTAGATTCTACACCAGAGGGATCTGGGGTAAAATGTGAGTGGTCTGAGGTACAACAAATGGTCACAACAGAGTCACCCACCTGCAGCTGAAGCAAACTGCTAGCCTACTGTGGTGGCAGAGGCTGTTTGCTTAACTTTTTCTTTTTGTGGCTGGAAGAAGCACCTACCATGGGACCAACAATCTGTTCCATGATCAAGCAGAAAATGTCCATTTCCCAGGGAAGACAAGCAACAAATGCCAGTAAAACTACCAGTCCACAAAAGTTACCTTTTTGACAGAAAAAAAGCCCATTAAAACACTATGGCAGCACCAAAATGGAAAAATAAATAATATTTCTCCACACTTTTAAAATGACAGAAAAAATGAGTGCTCCATTTAAAGGAATGTTACCCTCTCGAGACAGTCCATTAAAACACAACACTCCCAGCTTTAAAATAACTTTTCTGAAGTGAAAAGTAATACAACTACAATAAATTTAAGAAAATAGAAGATTTTTTTCCCGAAAGAGAACTTATCTGCCTGGCAAAGGAAAGCAGAATCCGATCTTCGATCCTCAAATGCTTTAGAGTAGCGTACTGTTCGGCAGCAGTAAAGCTCTGAAAGGCTTCACGCCCAAACTTGTCTTTTAGTCAGCTCAGTTTAAGCTGCCTGGCAGCTTGGGCACATGGAAAGTGCCTAAACCTTTGGAAGCTGGCTGGCTGTTATATTCTTGCCAAGATATAACCCATATAGCTAAGGCTACTGCCGTAGTGATCAATATGAAGAACATCACCGGTCATGTTCAATATGCCACATGAGAGCTATAAAGCTAAGTCTCCTAGAATGTTTCACTATAACATTTTTGTGTAAAAGAACAGATAATTCACTATTAGACCCCTCCCCTGTTAATCAGGGAGTCCTGTAAGGCTTGCCGTTAGCACCCACTTTAATTATTTTCTTTCATCAAACTACCAATAGACTTACAAAACCTTCCAATTACTCGATGCATTTATCATGGCTATACACAGATAAGGCCCTCTAACTTACCACCTCCATAAAAATGTAAAGTTAGTTGCACACTGATTACAAAATATCAGTCTTATGAATACCCCCTCAAAAAACACAAAGCTATCAAGCAAAAACTCTCAGCAGTGCCCAATTATTCTTTATGCAGATAACATTGCTATATACAGATCTAGCCTTCTCCCCTTCCATCTCTATCACAAAACTGTACAAAGATAACCTAAACCTAGTCAAAAACTGACTGCAGTGTACAAAACTCCTGAACCCCCACCTCCACCTAAAAATAGGCAAAGATATTTGATAAAATACAAAAACTCGCGGCAATTTCACTAAACTGTAACATTTTGGGCAACTACCATGAGTCACCTTTGAATGCATATGATTTTAAACTTAAACTCTGGCTTCACCAAAATCTAAATTTCCATTAACATACTGAGCCAACAAAAGTAAAATATATACAAATGCTTGTTATGGGCCTGATGGGCTGTTGAACAAAAGTTGATTGTAGGAAGTATTCTCTGATTCAGGTCTCCCAGAAAGGCCATGCTGCCTCTGCACTCCAGAAACTAGAATGGCTATTGTATTGGAACTGTGGTACATACATTGTTTATATCTCCTGACACTTTTTCTCAAAGACTTCCCACACTTACACACAGTTGCTAAATCCTAATTACAACTCTGCCTTTGGCAACAGACTTCTTTTTTGAGTTCTAATAACCACCAGACTCGACTCTCTCTACTACCACAGTATTTCAGAGTACAGTCTCACTGCCATCTGTTTCATTATATACTATATTAAAGTAACAAAAATGCAGGGCTAGATGCCTATTTCACATTACACCTAGCACACTGATCAACAGCCAGATACACAGTGACTTTGTACTTAGACAAGGAGTTAACAGCACCAGTCACAATAAAGATGCAAGCTATGTATGTACCACTGTTCCAATTACTGCCATCGGATGTGATCTGTTTAACTGATCTTGAAGTATAGCTCTCACTGAAATTTATATGGCTATTTATATGGAAAATAAACAAGTATATATCACTTGTTAATGCTATGTATAACTTCAATGTGATGAAATTCTGACAAAAGTGAAAGCAGTCATCTCTTATTTTAACTTAATAAACCATGGTTTAAACAAGAAATACCAGTTTAAATCTCATTTTCTTATTTTTAATAAAACTGCAAAGTGATCTTTGACACAGATCTTACATAAGTAGTGACAGCAATTTATTTTAGTAATTTGTATGCCGATATCAAGAGCAATCATTCCTATACAACTAGTTTTCTGTTTTTGGTGATTACACACACACATATCTATGTGTATATATATATATATATATATATATATATATATATATATATATGTGTATATATATATATATATATATATATATATATATATATATATATATATACAGTCGAGTACAACTTAAGTTGACATGCATAATGTTGAATCAAACTGACATTATACATGTCAACACTCTACTATGCATGTGCTGAGAATTAATCTTGAAGCATGCAAAACTTAAAAAAAACAAAGGAAGTGTCATTTTTGAAGGGAGGCAATCCCACCAGCATCCCCACACTGCGTGCTAATTATATATTCTAACTCCAAGATTGCACAGTCCTCAAGGAAAAGGGTATATTTCTCTGCATAGTGATTTTCGATCTTGCATGCCTGTTGACCATCTGTTTAATCAACCAAATTGTGTCTATCAAAAAGATGACAAAAGTATCATTCAACAAACTTAGAGGGACTTATATATTTATACATATACGCACATGCACACTCACTATATTTTTCTACATCACTGATCACTAAATTGATATAGGCTACAATGATAACAAATGGGTGAAAATCAAAAAAAAATTATGCAGGAGACAAGCTACCATGCACCCCCCCTCCCCCCCACACATCCTGCTAAGTATATATATATATATATATATATATATATATATATATATATATCTATATATATATATATATATATATATATATATATATACCAACTTTGAGATTACAAAGCAGTGGGGAAATGGAAAAATCCCACTCCCCACTATGTAGTAATCCCAAAAAACAAATACTGGCACCCTGCAATGAACCAGCGGTTTGACAAAACAATCCTCCTAACTAATTTTTTAATTTAATGAACTATACAGATATAGATAGACAGATATACACACACACACACACACACACACATACACAGTATAGGCAGAGTCAGGAATTTTTGAATTGTAATCCAATTTGTGCAACAAATTATACCAACACTCAGAATGCATACACCCCACAAACCCTACCTATATCACCCACTGGTACAGCCAGGATTTTTGGAATTCTGTCCCATGTTTTTCAATATAACACTCCTTACCTTACTCCCCAGGACAGCTCTGGCATTATATTGCAATGCATAACTCTGACAAGTCATGATTTCAAATGTCTATGCACAATATTGAAGTAAAATTTGTGAAAAGCCTTAGAAAAACTTGTATGTACTGAGCAGTCTGGGGGCTCTCAGACCAAAAGTACCAACTCTAGGCAAAGGCAAATGAAAATGATTACCTTTGGGACAAGTCACCCTGCACAAATGACAAGTGTATACCAAATCAGGGTAACCATGCCCATAGGGACAGTTAAGGCCAATCCAAAGAGAACTTCTTAATATAAAAATTAAGACAAAACCTTTTCTGTTACAATGAGTACAAAAGTCATAAATATCACTCTGCAGGATTAACAAACTACTGTAGCACATTTATCTGTTACTTAATGGGGGGGGGGGTACAACATTGACCCACATGGACGTTTTCAGACCTAGCCCTGCGGTACAAGCTCATGAAACACATGATAGCACATTACAGATCACACAGTACAGCAGTACACACACACACACACACACACACACTCATATATATATATATATATATATATATGTACACACACAGTAGAAAGTTAATTATCCAAACTAATTGAGACCCAGGGTAGTTTGGATACTCAAACTGTTCTGATAATCAAACATACATTGAACTGGATGAAAAACTTGTAAAATCTTGTTTTTTCTGCATGCAGGGAATATACGTTTTAACCATTTAGTGATTTCAGTGGACAATAAAGAATATTTTTCACACAGGAGTGGGCTACAAGCACAAAAAGGTTTACTATCATATTTGCGAATGTCATTTAGACGAACGCAATGACTTCTGACAAATATTGTCGGAAATCAAAACAACGAGCAACCGAAATATCGAACGGAGCATTTCAGCAATGTCGAATATCGACTTTGCTGAAATGCTCACATCTGCCCACAACCAACAATAATATTTGCAGGGGGACAAGCCCCCCTGCACCACCCATGTGGTGGGCTGTGCCTCCCACACCCCTCCTACTTATATATACAAACTCCGAGATCGCACTACAGTGAGGGTAAGGGTACATTTCCCGATCCCCACTATAGTGCAATCTGCACCGCAATGTTGAAGCTGACAATAGCAGCTGTTCGCTCATGTCAGCTTCAACATTGTGGTGATCGAACTCTCAGTTCAAGAAAATGATTTTCACACATATTCAATAGTCTAAATGACAATTGAATATGTGATAGTAAACCGCTCAAAAAACATGCATAAGCAAATACATATAACATTTACATATTCAGACTTTATGATTTTTCCTACCCGAAAACTTTGGACGGCTGCATTCGGATAATTGACATTTGGGCAATCGATTCCCTGATTTCATAGGTAGATACTAGGCTACCGGCCCAAGGGCCTAAGTAAGCCTAGCCAACAAGGTTCCCTGGCTTATGCCATCCAAGAAAGTTATTTTCCTGTGCCACTGTTGAGCAGAGCCACAGAAGTGATCCCCAGGGTGTATTTCCTATTTCCCATCCACTCATCAAGATTTTTCTTGAAGAGTGCTAATGAGGAACTCTGCTTGACATAGATGGGTAGCTTGTTCCAGAGTATGGGAAGTCTTTGGGGCAGGAATCTATCCCTCCAGCATGTCCTGTTAATTGTGGTGACAAGGTTTAGGTCTCTAGAGCTTGTAGCTCAGAAGGATTGGGATTTCTTTAGGTGTAGCATGTCTAACAGCTCTGGGTTTGGCATAGCTTTATATGTTAGGCAGGGATCACCTCAGAGTAGGCGATATGCTACGGAGTAAAGCTGGAGTTGTTTGAGATGGTCAGTGTACGGCAACTGTTTGAGGCCAGTAATCCTCTTTGTGAGGTACTTCTGTGGCCTTTCCAGCTGCTACAGATGTCTTATGAGGTACATTTCAAAAGGGGCATTGTACTTTATAATGGGTCTAATGAATGTCGAGTAGAGGGGAACAATGGCCTCTTTTTCCCTGGATGAGAATCCTTTTGTGATGAGGTGTGCCACGTAGAAGGACTTCCTGACTACTGTGGCAATGTGATTATCAAAGGAGAGACTACTGTCCACCTGGGTCCCAAGGTCTCTTATCACACATTTGGTGTTACGTAGACTGCTGCCTATGTGGTAGTTCATGGGTACAGAGTTTTTACCAAAGGGGATGACAATGTACTTTTTGGCATTGAGCTTGAGGCCATGGCTCTGACACCAGGCATCTGTCTCAGTGAGGCCCTTCTATAGGATGTCCACATCATTTGGGGACTCGACTATGGTGCCTAGTTTGTAGTCATCTGTGAACTTCATTAGCCAGAGGCCTTCTGTGTTAGCCTGTACTTCAGAGAAGTAGATATCAAACAGGAGAGGTCCCAGGACTGAACCCTGTGGTACTCCACTTGTCACTGGTCTTGAAGTCAGGTTTGGAGCATGCAACTTTTACAGTGTGGGTTCTGTCAGTGAGCCAGTTGGCAACCCATCTTGTGACATAGGGATTTATACCTAGTTTAGTGAGTTTAGTGAGTTTAGCTATAATTCCAGAATGGGGAGTGTTGTCGAAAGCCTTGGCGAGGCCAAGATAGGCTGTGTGAACCACCTTACTCTCGTCTATGGCTTTGGTGACTGCCTCAAAGAAGTTGATCAGATTCAGGAGGCATGATCTGCCTTTCACAAACCCGAACTGGGTGGGGGTCCAGAGTTTGGAGGTTACCAATGTCTTTGTTTATGAGTTCCATGATGATACGTTCCATGGGCTTGCAGACCAGGCTCATCAGGCTAATAAGGTGATAGTTCCCGAGATCAGTGGTGGCTCCCCCTATGTGGAGTGGGATAACTGTTACTGTATGCCATTCAGTGGGCACAAAGCCTGATGTGAGGCTATGAATGAACATGGTGCTTAGGTGGGGAGCCAGTTCACTCTGAAGTTCGTGTAAAACGCTGCCTGGGATGTTGTCCGATCCCATGGGTGCTGTGTTTTTGGCTTTAGAGAGTGCAGCTTTTACCTGCATAGTTGTGATTACAGGGACTCTGCATTCTTCCTGTATAGATATGGGCCCTATAGGGGGTGAGAGGAGGGTAAAGTTAGCACTGAACCTATCTGCCAGGATGTTGGCAATATCAGTTGGTTCTGTAATTTTCATGCCGTTGTGCTGTAACTCAGAGCAGGTCTGGGTGTTGCCAATGAGATTCTTAACATAGCTATAAAATGCTTTGTGGATCTCCTTAGAATCAGTGGCGAATTTGTTTTTGTAGCTAACTTTGGAGGATCTTATAAGGGATCTCAGCTTCTTACTGAGGCTGACCAGGGAACTCCTCACTCATGGGATTTTACTCTCTTTTGCAACAGTTTCTTCCTTCTGTTGTACAGTTTGTTTATGGCAGGGGACCACCAGATTGGCTTCCTTTTTTTTGGAGGTTAGCATCTTGGTTCTGTTTGGGATAGCATGAGCCATGCACTCGTGTTAGTGCTTATAGAGTGCATTTGTGTAGGATTCAGCAGTTGTAACTGTATTGTCCATCTGCATGGGTGCCATGAAGTTCACCACTTCTGTCTTAAGAAGCATGAAGTTGGCTTTGGAGAAATTTTTTACCATGGTTTCCTTAATGGGGGGTGGGGGGTGTGGATATCTAGGGTGATTAGCTTATGGTCGGATCGGATCAACAAGGAGCTGACTTCAGGAGTGGAACACCGGTCACTAATGTTGGCAATGATTAGATCTAGGATATTGTTGCCCCTGGTGGGGGTGTGGATAAGTTGATCCAGGGCACTGGAATTTATGACTTCCAGAAGGAGTTGGTTCATAAGTAGTTTTCCCAGTTAATTGTGGGGTAGTTGAAATCACCCATTATTAGGGTGTTTGGTTGAACCCTAATATTTTCCAGTATATCAAGAAAAGAGGAGTGGGAATCCTGGGGCATAGTGGGGGATCTGTAGCAAACTACAATTTGGATTGCAGTTTTGCCTAGAGTTAGTTGCACTTGGATAACCTCGGATGCATTATGCTGAGCAACTAGCCTGGAGGTGTGGATATCCTTAATGAATATGGACACACCTCCGCCTTTGGTGATCCAGTCCAGGTTACATGGCCGAAAAGTGTGGTATGAGTTATAGCCTGGTAGTGCAGGGGTGCTCTCTGGAGCCTTGAACCAGGTCTCAGTCACTGCACAGATATCGATGTTCTCCATTTTAAGGAGTGCCTCGAATGAGTGCATTTTGAGATTTAGACTTCTAGCATTGAGTAGCATTACCCTCAGTTTTTACTTGCCTGTTCCTGTTATGGTGGTGAATTGGTCATTTGAACCTTGCCTAAAAAAGCCAGTGTAGGGGCAGCAAGAGCCTTAGCCAGTATCCAAAATCCCAGGGGTGACAGGTGCAGGCCATCTGTGGCAAAGCATCGCAGTCTGTCGACCATGTCGTCCCAGGCAGACAGATACTATATCCCATTAGAATGACACCAGAAGCTTAGCCAATTGTTGAAGTTAATCATTTTGTCCTTGTACTGTGGTATCATTCCGGGCGATGGCAGAATGCTACTCAGGGCTAGGATCATACCTGCCTGGGCTACAAGATTGGAGAGTTCTTCCATGTCTCTTTTCATGTAGTCCAGGGAGGTACATCTCAGATCATTCACATCAACATGGACAATGACAGAGTCATATTTATACTTGTTGTGGAGTGACCTGAGTGTGTGGGTTATGTGGTGGATCCTGGCACCCGACAGGCAGCTGACAGCAACCTTCTCCTTGTTTAACCTGGTGAGTGGAACATCAGTGTGCCTGACTACAGAGTCATCTATGACTAGTGTATTGGGTACATTGTTTTGCCTTATGGGCTGTGGTTGAGTGGCACACTGAGTCTGTGGGCTATGTATCATTTGGGTTGTGTTGGGGGGTGGAGGTTACTTGCATTTCTGCTTTGGAGGTCTCTGTTACTTGAGCAAATTATTACTGAGAGCCTCCACAAATGTTTTTATGTTTCTATGTGTGGATTTTGGTGGTGTATATTTAGTGGGACTATGTGATGAGTATGGTGTGGTACAAGTGTTTACCTTCTCCTATTGACTGTCAAGTTCAATCTTGGTTGGAGAGAGCTTTACCTTTAGTTTGGCTAGATAAGTGCATCTCTCACAGGTTGTAGTGTTGGGTGATAGGAGGAGAGGGTTGTCTGTGTACATGAGGTAATTGCTACATTGTCCCAAGATGACCAGATTTATCAGATATACAGGAGAGAACACTGGGAGCTGACCCTTGGACATGCCTGAATAAAAAATATTTTCCTCTAGATAAGTGAGGAAAGTGAGTACACTCTCTAAGCAATTGAGGAAAGTAAGTACAAAAACTGTTTTCCTCTAGGCAATGAGGAAGGTTGAGTGCTGTAGTAATTTGTAACTTATTTAGTGCTTACAACAAGCTCTGAACAAGTACTGAGCACAAATAAGCAAATTCAAGTGCTAAAACTAAGAATCTGTAGCTGGACTAGACTAGTTACAGGAAAGAAACAAGTGCAAATGCGGGCTTTAAATTCAGAAAGTTGAGAGAGATGGAAAAACTGCCCAAATGGCCAATAACTACAATTTCTGGGCCAGAATCACTCCTTATGTTGTAGATAGGTTACCTAGTGCTTACCACTCCCACTGATAAGCTAGAAGGCTTCCCTCCAACACAGAAAGGCTTGGGGGGCTCAGGACTTTACAAACAGTCCTGTATACAGCAAATCTGTATCTGGACTAGACTAGTTACAGGAAGGGGGGAAACAAGTGCAAATGTGGGCTTTTAAATCAGGAAGTTGGGAGAGAGAGAGATGGAAAAACTGCCCACATGGCCAATAACTACAATTTCTGAGCCAGAAACCACTCATTATCTGGTAGATAAGTTACCTAGTGCTTACCACTCCCACTGATAAGATAGCAGGCTTCCCTCCAACACAGAAAAGCTTGGGGGGCTCAGAAGCTTACAAACAGTAATGGATGCAGCAAATCTGTATCTGGACTAGACTAGTTACAGGAAAGGTGGGAAACAAGTGCAAACATGGGCTTTTAAACCAAAAGTTGAAAGAGATGGAGAAACTGCCCAAACGGCCAATAAATTACAATTTCTGGGCCAGAAACCACTCCTCTTGTGGTAGATAGGCTACCTAGTGCTTACCACTCCCACTGATAAGCTAGAAGGCTTCCTTCCAACACAAAAAGGCTTTGGGCCTCAGAACCTTACATACAGATTTGCTGTATACAAGACTGTATCTGGACTACACTAGTTACTGGAAAGGTAGGAAACAGGCTTAGAGTTATTTATTTATTTTTTTAATACAGAAAAGCAGCTAAAATATCACTAAAAAAAATTCAAGTGCAGTGCAAGCTAACACACTTCAGTGTGTAGCAGTATTAAAGCAAATAAAGTTTAAATAAATGCAATTTATTCAAAATGTATTCTGAACTAAGATATATATATATATATATATATATATATATATATATATATACACACACACACACACACACACACACACACATATATATATATATATATATATATATATTTTTTTTTTTTTTTTTTTTTCAGTACAGTTCTAGGGCAGCAAATAATAGAATGTGTCTGAAATAATGTATGCATTATATGTTTAACACAGTACCTATATAACAGTAGTCTAGCACATATAGTACCACACATTGTTATGAGTATTTATATTAGATTAATATTGGATACTATATGTAGAAGACTTCCACTTTGGTATTTAGGTGGTAAACCTGAAGGACTGGAGAGAGATACAGAGAAAATAATGTTTCAATCTTTTAACATTTTACGGCTGAGGAAGGAGAATTAGGGTTGGCAAAGAACTGAGATTTACACAAAGGCTGCCACTCAGGGGACGGGTCACAGCTCAGCACCAGCTGCAATAAATTATGCTACCATTAAATGCAGCAATGCAGACCCAGAATCCTTACATACCTCAAACAACAATGCATCAGACAAAATATTTTTAGAATCTGCATAAATGCTACTTAAGCAAACATGCAATTAAATATAGCTAACCATACAAACTCTGACTCATGAATGCGAACAGAAATATTGGTGCCACTCAGCCTTCAGACCAGACATGGAGTAGCTGTTTAGGGTAGGATACCTTTCCCTGATAACCCAGTCAATCTTCTCTTACATCACAATTCACTTTTTATAATGCAAAATGCTGATCCAAAAATTGTTGTAAATGCTAGTTAGGATGGAAATTTGTGCAGAAAAACTTCAAGTATTCTGCAAGCTGGAAATGCCTGTAGAGCCCCTCACCCCTAGTAAAATATCTGTTTCATGTGGCTAAGCATAACTGAATGTTAGGCTACCATTAACAAAGCAACAATTCCACAGTCAGTCTTCATCCTTTTTATATTCAATTTGCACTGTTTCATACAAAACCCACTGCAGAACTAATACACAATGTTAATTACTGAGCTACATGCAATAAATCACATGTCCATCATAGTTTAGCTGGGATGCCCAATATGTCATTAATCTAATTAACTTGTGGGTAGTCCAGTTACATTCAGGAAAGGGAAAATTTAAATTCCTCTCTTGAAAGATTAAGATCACTCTCTGTAACTACTGCCTTGTAAAGTAAATATTATCGGATTATATGCTGTTTGAAAAACAGAAAAATAATTAAAAAATCAACTATCTTGTACTGTGGCCATTTCTAAGAGTAATAGCTTGGTAGATGAGTGTGCCTGTGCTGAGGAGGGAATGTGACCATTTTCTCCCTGTTGGGTGTATGTAGAGGTGTCTAGCAGGCTGGACCCTGACTTCTGAAAAAAATCAGAATCAAGTATGCTCATACAACAGTTCAGAAGCCCAGGCAGAATTCAAGCATGGTATTGTGACCAGTTATAATAAGGTTAGAAATTCATGGAATAAAAGATGGAATATTATCAGTGCTTTGGAAACCTGGGGGAAATGGACATGAAATGAAACACGAATCTTTGGATACCAGGGTTATTCTGTAACAACTTACAGATGATACAGGAGATAGGGCCATGCAGAGCTTAGGGTTTTATATTTGAGCTTTAATACCGGTCAGTACTCAAAAGAGATTTTTCTCAGCCTGGGCAAAGTGCTTCAGAAAAGCCCATGAAGCTTTAAGAGAGATTAGTCATCCAACAGGTGACCAGAGCAGCATCAGGGAGAGAATCAGTGTTAATTCAAGGCACTGAGATGACTGAAAGCAGTAGTTTCCTATGTCCAGAAGATTGTGTAACCCCTCATATTAAGAGAAGAATGGTCTGAAGGTGAGAATGGAGCTGACAATTGAAGGCAGGAATGCAGCAGAGGCAGCCAACAAGTTGAAAAGGGGATTGGACTGAAGAAACATGAGCATGTGAATGATGATATGGCTTGGTCTGCTGACTTAGTGAGAATGGAGTTTAGAAATAATAGTTAAGATCAATATACAGTGGTCTTTTTCTTGTGGCTTTCTGGGTCTCCCTTTTGTCTTGTAATATCACACACACACACACACACACACACACACACACACACACACACACACACACACACACACACACACACACACACACTCTCTCTCTCTCTCTGCTGGCAGAACGTTTATACTCTCCACAGCTTTCTCCATGGCATGGCAGCTCTGCCACTAGTCTAGATCTGGCTAGGCATATAGTAGTTACCTAACTACTCTTGATTTAGCCAAATATAAAGAACAAACATTAACATTTAACTAGTAGCATGCTCAAGCTATCTAATTACTTGGAGGTGGATACCACAGCTTTTGTAATCTGGAGTGCTAAATAATAAATAATAACCCTCTTCTCAAATAATACATACTACATAAATAAATAACAAGTACCAGCCACAAGATCTTGGAATTGAGTAAATAAAACTTTACTTAAACAATAAAAACAGTATGGATACATATTAAATATGCAGAGGTTATGAAAGCTGCACAGAGAATATGAAAATAATCAGTTATACAACTTAGACTACATTTAGAAAAACAAGTCAGTTATACAGACACAGCATACGTATACGGAAAAAACTTACTATACAGACAGAGCATACGTATACGGAAAAACCTTACCTACATTTTAAATAAGTACAATAGCTGTCTCTTACTGAATAAATAGTAGCCCTAACTATTGCAAGTTTGAGAAACTGATCACAAGGAAGGAAAACACTAACATGGCAATAATGAGGTCTGCAAATGTTGAGACAAGACTAGATAGTTCTCTGGTTTTGGTTGCATGCATACATGCATATAAACATACATACATACATACAAACATCAGCTCATCCTTCTGTTCCCACACAAAAGCAGGGGATTATCAGATTGCATTATGTCCATTTGCAAAACAAGCAGGTATATTTACATTACAATACATCATACTGCATTAGTCCCTTTCCCACACAATAGAAGAAATACTAACAGTAATCAAGGTACTTCTATTAACAGTTCACATAGTAATGGCTACTTACTTTTCAAAGGTTTGGTCAGTTGTCCCTTTGAAGTATAATGTAATTACATTTTCTGTGATTTTCCTAGGTTTTTCCTATTTCTAAACCCATGTAAGACTTGATTATATGCAAGCAATTTAATCCTTCTTGAGAAAATGCACAAAGTTACACTTTAAATTTTAATTACAGGTTTTACTGTTTCCCTTTCATCTACTTTCATTCATGAGAAAAAGGTCAAAAGGTTTCACAAACTTTTATGCCACAGGATGCACACATATTGCATATATAAATACAGGTTTCTGAAGGTGCCAACATTCTGAAAAAAGAAACAATGCATTACTTAAAAAAAAAGCTTGCTAAGGCCTCTTAGAACACACACTAAAAGATCCCAGCCCCAATGCATAAGACAACATCAACTCCTTCCCAACTCACACATACTGCAAATCCACACAGATCACCCTAAAGTCACTAAGAAAGCAGGCTTAAGTCCATAATATCCACCAAGTCTGGTTCCACAGGGGAAATGTTTTAGTCATAGATGAGTCTACTGTCAGGCATACAGACTCTGCAGTCACCAGACTGGACAAGAACATGGTGACTGGAAGTTGCGTGTATGGTGCCAAGATCTGCAATGTCATAAGGTCCCTACAGATTTTTTATTTACTTTTAATTTCATTTTACATTTGTTTACCAGGGTTGTGCCAAGATCTCAGTGGACACTTTACAGACACAGCTGGGGTAAGTATATCACAATATGACAAAGAGATAAATTGATATACAGTGTAATACAGAGTTACATATCTGTACAAACTTTAGAAGTCTATACAATCTTTACACATGAAAAACTGAAAGGCAGGTTACAAACAAGGTAGATATGAGAACAAATAATGCATATGTTTTCACTTGAGTCCATTGTTTTATATTTAATTTTTATAATTAAACTAGTAGAAGAGTAGAGAAAGGAGAACAAAGAGAGGTGAATGGGAATGGCTGCTTAAGCAGTGGGTAAATCTTTCAGTACAGACCGAAGGTCCCCTAAACCAGGCAAATACACCTATGACCTAGTGATGGCCCATGTAGGGATGACTTGAGAAATTCCACCCAGAGGTAGATGCAGAAAGACATGATGAAACCTACTATGTGTGTGCTAGATGCAGGAAAGACACTGGTCTTGCATTCACTAGGAATTATGCCTAGGTGCCAAGGTAAGATAATTGGCTTCAACAACTGGCTAAGCAGCTGTTGTTATTCTAAGAGGATCCAGTATGTATCAGCCTTAGATAAGATGGCAGAGACAACATCCTCTTTTACCTGGGATGGCTTACAGCTCTCATACCAGGACTTTTGAAAACTGGAAGAAAACCTTTGCTGCCTCTATAGTCCCTCTTTTAGACAGAGTCCTCCTACTGGAAATGCCTGCATAGCAAACTGAAATTCATATTTGGAGAACACCATGGTGGCAGTACTCAATGACAGGAGTCTAAGTAGAAAGATGAAGAGATGTAAAGCCCTTCTGCAACTCAGATACATTCGTATATCTATGTAGTTTCAATGCAGTGAGAGCACTCCCTCAGTACCAGGGTTAAGAGCCTAAAATGCCTTCAGGCCCTTGGGTACCTGGGTGGGGAGGACATCTGTATTTGTCAGAAACACCATCACTTCATATTAAATTACCCATGACCCTAACTTGGTGCTCCTGGAGATCCACAAATGCCTAAACATATTTAATAATTACTTCATTGGGTTTACAATTGGCATTTCAAATCCGCTTTGGTCAACTATTTAAAATGTCGACCGGAAATGCTGAATCCGGAATTCCGAAAAGTAAACCAAGGCAAAAATGAATACATTGACAACCGTGGTACCATGTATTCGACATAGCAGGAGGTGATGTCACTCACCTCCTGCTAGGCACATTAACGTGCCATCAAACTCTACACTCAATGGTACGTCAATTGTACTATTTTGCAGGGAGGCTACGCCCCCTGTGCCCCCACACCCCCTGCACATTAAATATACCAACTCCAAGATTGCACTACAGTGAGGAAATGGCTAATTCCCTGTTTCTCAGTGAACCGTGATCTCCCTGCACAATGTCAAACTCAAATGCTAGAATTACACTACCTGTTTGCTGTAGTGTAGTTAATACATTTTGCTTCGACATTCTGCCGACTTGTAAACTGCAAGTCGATCACATGCCAGTTGACCAATGCAGTTTCAAGGTTTTTAGTGTAAACCACTTCATTGTTAGCTACAGATCCCCATCAATTTCCTCCAGAGATCATGGAGATTACCTTAATATCACTGAGATGTTGACTATCAAACCAAATAATTTCTGCTAGGGGATTTCAATTACCTAGGCATTGATTGGCTAATACCTCTGAGAAATTTTTTTTTCCCCATTTTTGCACATGGGGTTGGGGTGTCACTTCTTCAGTGACAACCATCTAGAGTCAAGGTTTACACCGTCTCATGGCTAGCCCTGCTGCTGTAATTCTTCCACAACAAATGCACACACATATGGCCAATTTACAATGTCCAATCCACCTACTGCATGTCTTTGGAGTGTGGGGGGAAAGAGGAGCATCCGGAGGAAACCCATGTGAACACAGGGAGGACATGCAGACTCCACACAGAAGGCACCACAGCTGAGAATTGAACTAGGAAGTGTCTTGCTGTGACATGACAACACTAACCGCTGCTCCACTGTCCTGCCCTTAAAACTCTGAGAAATTAAATATCAAATTGTGCCTTTAATCGCTGAGAGATTAACTATCAAACCAAATACATTTTTGATAGGGGACTTCAATTACCCAAACATTGACTGGCACAATTTAATGGATATTCACAGTGTTTCCTATTACATGTACAATGCAACAAGTTGTAAATTTACCCATTAGAGACTATAATATCACTGATCTGGTCATTACAAGCCCCAACACTGCTTGTACCCCATCATCTCTTCTCATCCCTGGTGAAATATGGTCATAAATCAACTGTATTTACCATCAGACCTACTGGTTGCATCCTATTCCCAAATAAGACTGTCTTTAATGACTTGTCAAAGGCATACCTACTTCAGCTTGTAGAAGACCTTTACAAAATTTCCCAATGACATTGCAAATGGACCCAAATGAGAAGGTTGCACCTAAACAGCTGCACAGAAAATCTGTACCTGTCTGCCCTAAATATAACTGCAAATTCAGGAATAAACTCCTCTGGTGGAATTTCCATAATAATCAACTGTACAACAGGAGGAGGAAAATACTGAAAAGTTATAAGTCCCCGTCCATCTAACTCAAGACTATTATTAAATGTCAGCAAGGAACTTAAGACGCCTATTAGAAAATTTAAAGCAGAGTACGAACTTAAAGCCACTACAGATGCCAAAGGAAATTGCAAGTCTTTCTTTAGTTATGCCAGGAAACTAATGAATAATGTCCAACAATGCACTGAGCTTATCCACAGCAATATTAAGCATTCCAGTGCAAACGATACAATACCCAAAGATTAACAAACACATTTAGAGCTAACTTTACCCAACCTACCCATACTGTTGACACTAGCATCTCTAAAAATTGTTTCCCCTAAAATCACTTTAGAACAAGTCTTGGAATCCCTGTCAAAAGGTTAAAAATAATAATTCTGTGGACAACATAACATACCAGGCTGCATTATCATCAAAGCTAAGTATGAACTATCTGAACCTCTACTTAAAACTGTTCATCCTCTCAGCCTAGTCACAGGGTTTGTGTTTGATGCCTAGAGAATAGTCAGTATGAATTTGCTACATAAAAGAAGCTTCTCTACCCAGATAATTATACACCCATCAGCCTCACCAGTTTTATATGGAAAACCACAGAATGTATCATAGCAGAATTCATTTATAAAGACATAAGCAACACAACGAATCTGGACCCTACTAATTTTGGTTTTACCAAGATCAGGTCCTGTATTCTGAACCTAGCAAATGTCTTTGAAAAGGCTACAGAGGCTGTGGATAGTGGTCACTTCAAGCACACTAGTTATCTTCACTTGGCAAAGACTTTTGACACTGACCATGCAGGTATTACTGAAAAATTAGATAAACCCCTACATTTTCTGCCAGATTGCAAATTGGCAATTTGTGAAAGTTTCTGGTACCCTCTATGAATGTAGAATTGTAACTGTTTGAGGGACCAGTGCTGAACTCTATCCTGTCTGACTTTTATTTTCTGGATATCCAAGCTGATATCCTGGAAGTGTGGTTCACCACATTTGCTGATTATTGTAAGATGGGTCTTATTAACTGCTCCTTCACTTCTACTAACCTGCTACAGAAAGTGAAAGTGGTATCAAGCTAAATGAAAAAAAAGTGCAGCATAGTATCATAAATGGTACTTCTCTTCAGACAGGTACAGTGATGACAGACCTGGGTACTAATATGGTCAACTGGCTCTCATCCGATCATCATGTTTCTACCTCACTCAGGAAATTTTTTCATCTTGCTCAGTTAATTTACAATGGAATGTCTTCAAGATCTGAAGAAGTCATCCTATCACAGTACTCTTGTATTATCAGACCCTTCATCTGAAACAATGCCTCTTTTACTATGAAAAAATCCAAACATATCTCTCAACTGGAAAGGCCCCAATTATTTTTAACCAAGAAAATTAAAGGTCTTAAATCCTTCAACTACACTGACCTATTAGCACAGCTGTCTTTGTACTCAGTAGCCTACCAGCTGTTCCAAGGTGACCTGCACCTTGTTTTTTGAGGCACGAAAGACCCAATCCTATTTGAAAACTTTTTTTTTTTCCCAAAACCAGTGGCTCTACAAATATGTTCTAGGGAACCTACATGTATAACATCAAATACAAAAGACTTGCTGGTGTGATAAGGCTTCCCTGCAAATGGAATAAGTTACCACTACAGGTCAAGCAAAGTATTAATTTACCTTCCTTTAAGGCTAATCATGCTAACTGGATGGGAAACATATATTTACACCGCTATTATTATGAATGGTGCTGCCTGATTTGGGAGGTGAGTACTATTAAGTGCATGTAAAGGGTGTCACAAACATTTAAGTGTGTCTACTTAAAGTTGTATATGGCTAGGCATCTTATGGTTCTTGTGTTTACTTGACTAGTACTGCTGTTCTTACAGAATCACATACAATTATTTTCGATGGATTGGCAAGTTTACCTCATGAAACCACAGATATACAGTCAAGGGTCTTCCATTATGGAAACACAACAGCATGTGTAAAAGATGATCTTTGTTTTAGCTTCATGAAAATTATATGAGTTAAAAAGCCTCTTGACTGCATGCTTTGTCTAATCAGCATTTGACAAAAGGTTAATTTATTTACAGGTACTACTAAATCAGAAAGTCCAGTCCTGTAATTAAGTTATCTGACACACAGGGCATCAGTTCACTTCCACGAATAAGGACATCAAGCTAGTGATTTTAAGTAATCTAAAACTACAGTTTCCATATTTTCTGTGCATAAAAAGGAAATGAATTAAGGGAGTTCAGTCTTTTCTAGCAGAGCTTAACCACATGTTATCAGCTTTGATTTCATGGACATATATTTCCACTAAGACAAGAGATGCCGACAAAGTTAAGTTCATAAGACATAGTTTTGTAGATTGCCAGTAATTAATATTGTTCTTGTAGTTAGACATGGTGAAGTGTAATTCATCACCTCTACTGGCTTGTGCCAATGTCCAGCACTTCTACACTTCCTCCACTGTACACAGTATATCAAACTACCTATGCCATCAGCTTAGTCCAATGACATTCAGGAATTTCAGCACGCAAAACGCAGAATCAAATACAGATGAAGGAATTAGGAATTCGGGGACGGTGACATATCATTTTGGATGGTGGGGAATCAGAAGGGTTTAAGGAAGATATTTAAGATAATCGACCCCATGTGCAAAAATGGGTAGAGGATGGATGGATTTAAGGTAATCTACTTTTTAAGTTTTTAGTGATCATATCTGACAGCTTTCCCTCACTTCAGATCTGTTATGCTGTTTTCTTGTTATATTACCAAAGTGTTTAGCATGTCTGTCTCCCACTTGCCACCTTTTAATATTGCTGACATTTAGTATTTGGCTATTATCTAAGGTTGTGCAGCGGTTAGTGTTGCCGCCTCACAGCAAGAGGTTCTCCGGTTCAATCCTCTCTGGGGTTTCTTCTGTGCGGAGTCTGCATGTCCTCCCTGTGGTCGCGTGGGTTTCCTCCGGGTGCTCAGGTTTCCTCCCACATCCAAAAGACATGCTGTAGGTGGATTCGATACTCTAAATTGGCCCAAGGTGTGAGCACGTGCATATGTGTGCCTTCCGTGGAAGGTTGGACGCCGGGCTGGCAACTCGACACTGTAAAATTCCACTGCCAATCATGAGCAGACAGGTGATCCGCTGTGGTGACCCCTAACTGGGAAAAGCCGAAAGAAGAAGAAGAAGAAGAAGACAACTGCAGTGATTACCTGAACACAATCACTATAGTAATTACCAGGCACTGTTGATATGAGGGACAGAGTGGCTGAACAGTAAACTTCTGATTTTCCTGTCAACATGGAGATGTAGCAGCACATAGGGTTGCCACCTTTGCAAATGGCCATAGTGGGACATTTTCGGGACACACATCAGATTTTACAGGCCGACACAAACCCACGGTCAGTACAAAGGATAGAACCTTACTTTTTTGCCTAAATAAAAGCTTATTCTTGTAGCAGTTTAGTTGCTTATCCTGTTTCTTATAACATGTAGGTATTTTAAATACAGAAATAACTATTTTATGCAACTATTACATAAAAAAATGGGACATAATTATGTCCTACAATCTCAGGGCATTTGCCATTTTTAATATTTTTGGTCAGGTCACAACCGCCCAAAGTGGGACTGTCCCTCGCAAAGTGGGACAGGTGGTAACCCTAGCAGCACACAGCTACTACCAGCTCTCTCATGCTGTGCTTCTACAAGATGGTAAGATTTGCATGGATTTCTTTGTGTTTATTTCAGTAACTGCTGAGAAATTTCAGTAAGTTAACCTTGTGTCTTCCTCATCAAATAGGAGCAATATTATTTAAGTCAATAACACATTCAAAGTTACAAAATAACTGGGAACAGCATTATGTAAGTCAGTAACACATTCAAAGTTTGCTACTTTTGCATACTCTATACGGAGAATTTGTGGAATTTCCAAAGATGCTATCCACTACTATGGAGGACTCTGGGAATGTATTTTGTGTTAGGACAGCAAAATGGCATTCAAGTTATGCCATGTATATATATATATATATATATATATATATATATATATATATATATATATATATATATATATATACACATTAGGAATCTCCCACTGTTCTGTATAACTACAGAAAGCTGTGATCGCCACCATAGTCACAGGTTGCTGTATGCCTCTGCTTCATATCAGCAGCCTGAGGCTTGTGTAAGTCACAGGACAGGGTAAGCTAGTGCTACTGTGAGTGCAACAAGTCACATGCTCACATTAGTCAAACAAAGTCATTTAGCAACACATACAAAACTTACTACTATAGGTACTCTGCACAGGCCATTTATGGATTTCACAACACGGTTTCATCCTACTTGGGAAGGCTTAAGGTACATGCTTCTATATCCCCTCCTCATTGGCTCATTTCTGAATACAAAAAATGCTCCCCAAGACATGGGAAAAGCATAGTTCATGAAAGGACTCTGAAATACATGGTCACTAAAACATTTTAAAATCCTTTATTGATAAAAAAAAAAGAAAAATCAGTTTATCAGTATTTACTTCTGCTGTCATTAGGTCCAGTTGCACGTCTGCAAACAAATGCAGTTTTTGTCAGTGTCTTTAGCTTTTTCTACACTCTAGCTTAAATTATTAGTTTCTTGTGTAATACCACTGTTTTACTTTACTGATTATCTATTTTATTACCCACTGTTTTTAGGCAAGATTATTCTCTAATCCACTGCTCCTAAAGATACTGCAGCCCTACAGTTCTAAGATTTGCCTGTAGGTGGCGGAAGAGCACTGTGGCAATGCTTCATTCATCCTTGCCTTCCTTCTGCTGGAGATCACTGCTGAGTCTAACAATAAAGCATGTAAATTACCACATTGCTCTTCATAAACAACTGTCAAGTGGATTTTGTTAAAACCTCTTGCTAATCTATTTCTACTGCCATGTTCACTAATATATTACACTAATAATAATTACAAACACACAACACTGAATCCGTCCTTACCACAGCACTATTACTGCACTCATCTACTTCAGAAACTTAGTCTCCCTTGTTAGAGACAATAATAAACTTACTTCATGTCTCTTTCTTGACCTAGCTAAAGCATTTGATACCGTCTCTCATCCTATGTTACTCTCCAAACTCTCTGTCTTCAACCTATCCAGTACCACTATTTCCTGGTTCTTTAGCTATTTTACTAATAGACAGCAATCAGTTAAATGGCTCTCCTCAATGTTTCCCTTTCTCCCCATCAAAACAGGTGTTCCTCAAGGGTCAATTCACTGTCCCTTGTTATTTAATATCTTCTCTAATTATCTGTGTTCTGTCCTGTCCTGACTCCTCTCTTATACAACATGCAGATGATGCCACAGTCATCTCTAACTCAGACTCACTCTCTGACCTTCACCCTTTAACTCTACTGAACAGTGGCTCTCCAATAACCAACTTACCCTAAATCCTAAAAAGACTAAGCTACTTCTCCTTACCTAAATCTCTCAGACATCTCAAACCGACCTTCTCTTTCACATCCCTAGACGACACAGTCATTAAGGCTGAAACACACACCAAACTGCTCGGAGTCCTTACAGATGACCAACTCACATTTGACCTCCATGTTCACCATTGCACCAAAAAAGCACACCAAAAACTCGGGCTGCTATACAGAAACACCCAATTTTTCACAAACAGCTCGAGACTTACTCTTGCGCATGCTTTTCTTCTTCCTATTTTTCTCTGCAGTTCGCAAATACTAACTACAAAACTCTCTCCTCTTCAAGCTGGAATCCATCTATAACAAAGTCGCAAGATTTGCTTCTAACCATACCTCAAAGACACACCATTGCCAATTCCTTGATCTCCTACACTGGCTAGAATTCCCCCCACCAACTTACCTACTCCCACCTCCTTACGATGACCCTCTGCCTACCCTTCTATCACCCCACTTATCCCCTGCTATACCCCTTCTAGAACTTTCAGAAGCTCCAACAAATAACTGCTGGAAATTTACAAACCCAAAAAATCCACAGGCCAAAATCTCTCCAGGTGCACAACCACCCTAGTCTGGAAGTAACTACCCTTGCACATCAGAAACATAGCCCATCCACAGAAATTCAAAAAAGCATTAAAACATCTGCTTCAGACCTGGACCTGTCAGTGCATTACGTCTAACATAAACCACCTTCCTAATGCCATCTCTCTCTCCCTACCTATCTGCCCTGTGCTATCACTTTACTAGTGTCTACTCTAACCTCCTTATTACTCTCAATACTAATCTCAGTATTCATGTAGCTACGAACTCTTACTACAGTTCTCTCAACTTCTAAACCTAGACACAACAATATGCTGTCTCTCATCCTACCTGCCCCGTTATAACATAATTACCTCCAAATTCATCTCATATTTGTTGTACAACTTGACAGTGAGCCTAAACCCAATTTGTACTCCTATTCCATATGCTTGTGAGCTTTGTGAATTTAATCTCATTGTATTTTTTTCGCCATGCCTATGAGTAATTTCCCTTTTAAAGCTCAGCTGTATTATATACTTACCCTGACACACTTTGTATATTTTTTCAATCTACTTTATGAGTTACAATTATTCTTTTTAGATCCGTGTGGAGTTTAAGAATTGTAATTTTGCATTGTAACTTTAGAATTTCTGTTTCTTCTGTGGAACTTTTCTCCCCAGGCCTTTGGTGAAAAAGGGCACTAGCCCAGTTGGACTTTCCCGGTCAACAAATGTTAAATATCCAAATAAATAAATAGTATCAAATTCACCTCTACCTCCTGGCTGTCATATTAACTTGCATTTATGATCCATCCATCTGTAATTTTCCCTTTGTCTCATTTTTGTACATAGGATCACGGTGTCACACCAACAGTGACCATCCATCTTTTAGATCAAATGTTCACACCACAGGGTGTCTAACCATGCCACAGTTATTCTTCCATACCACATACACACACACACACACACACACACACACACACACACACACACACACACACCCACACACACACACACACACACACACACACACACACACACACACACACACACACACACACACACACACACACACACACACACACACACTTTGGAAAGTTTATAGAGTTTCCAGTCTACCTACTGCATGTCTTTGGAATGTGGAGGAAATCAGAGGACCTTAAGAAAACCCTCTCATGAAGACAGGGAAAACATGATGACACCGCACAAAAGACATCCCAGCTGAGAATCGAACTGGACAACCTCTTGCTGTGGAAAGACATTGCTAACCTCCCCTCACTGTGTCCATCTGCCTTTGTGAAGTTGTTTAAACTAATATGTTTGCCGCTGTCATTTCTCCAAGTCTTTTGGGTTTCTAATACCATGAAGGGAAGTGATAGCCTTTACGTCAGACAGCTTAATTACAGGATTAGACTTTCTGTAGTAGTAGTAGTACCTGTACATAAATTAACCTTTTGTCAAATGCTGATTAGACAAGGCATGTGGTCAAGAGGCTTTGTAACTCCCATTCTCCTTCCCTTGCTGTGCAACTCCAACTGAACTTCTACACAAGCTTCCCACTGAAGGTTCCAGAGTATCTTTACGTGGCAACTGATCAGATGCTTCCCATTCCACCTGTTTCTCCTTAATCTGGGGACTCGTTGTTCCATTATGCTGTGACGTTACCAGAGTTGGATTTTCTGCACTAAATGCTTCATTTCACAGGTACTCCATAACTTTAATTTCTATTTCCTTAACTTCTCCATTACTAATCCTCTTTTTAGTTTCTATTTCCTTAACTTCTCCATTACTAATCCTCTTTTCTACTTTCCTCCTTTGTTTTCTTTTTCCTTGTATTGTAAAATTTTCCATATCCTGATGCCTTTGTATTTTTCTTTCAATATCTTTGGTGATGCATTTTTGTACTGATTAGTTTTGCTTTCTCCTTTGCATAAATATCGCACTATATTAAATCTATTTTACTCATGTCCATATTTCTTCTTCAGATGTCTCCCGTTCCACCTCTTACACCTTACTTTGGGGACTCTGTGTTCCGTCATGCTATGACATAACCTGCCTTAGACTTTCTACACTAAATCCTTCACTTTGCAGGTATTCCATAACTTCAGCTTCACTAAATTTCAGTTCTTTCACCTTCATGATCTTATTTTTTTGAATTGTAACATTTTCCATATCTGGGTACCTTTGCTTGTATTACTCTTCAAATATCTTTGGAGAATTTTTAGGTATACAGCATTAGTACTAGCAGGACACAACTTATGAGTGTCTTCAGACTGATTAGTCTTGCCTTCTCCTTTGCATAAATATTACACCATATCAGATCTCTCTCTTTCTTTCCCATGTCCATGTTTCTGTTGCTGTGAGGAGACGTCGTCGACTTCTCCTCTACTGTGCTGAACTCTTTGTGATGTTGTTTAATCTAATATGCCTGCCTGTGTAGAAGAACAGACACTGGCACATTTTAACACATGCTTTAGGACACTTACTATTGAAAGTACATGCTGTGTCTGCTGTATCACTGAATGCACATTTAAAATACTGTGCTGTGATAAAATGAAAATTAAGTCATCTGAGTTCATTATTGGAGTAAGAACATTTCTTAATAATTGCAATACCACTAACAGAAGCAAACTGATGTACAGTGTTTGGTAACACATCAAGTCCTGCTAATTTAAACTTCTTGCTCTTTAGAACATGCAAATTCACGTCAATGCAGCCACTACACAAGAAAATTACTGTGTTGAAAAAGATAAGAGATTGTAGCTACACAGCATTTTTACTAGGACGGCACAACCTATGAGACTCAGCAGAGACCTCTAAAAGGAGGCACCAGGGTCAGTATATGTGCTAAATATTGCCATGACAATAATATAAGTGATGAGTAATATCACCAACTCACCCTAGGAAGGACTTTTTATTAGGGACTGTGCAAAAAGAGCACAGCATTTCATTTGCTTCTCTGATTGTATATCTGATAGCTACGTCACTTAAAGAAGGCCCTAACTACCACCCAGCACAGGATCCCATGTGAAAGCTGACTATATACTACTCCAGGCACAGATGACTTAGATTACCTGCCAGTCTCAAACACTACACAAACCCAAGTGTTTGACTATGGTTAGGCTTGGCTTTTACGGGTACTGTGGTTTTGGAAGTGCTTTTCCACCAGTATTCAAGTTAATTTCAACTTTCTGCAAGTGGCAGTAAACTGTAAACATTTGGTAGTGAGTGACTACTATTTATTTTATTTATTTATTTAACATTTGTTTACCGGGAAAGTCCGACTTGGAATGAGCCAATTTTCAGTGGAGACCCAGGGAGAAATGCTCTAGACGCATGTCTTTGTAATGTGGGAGGAGATCGGAGTACCCAGTGGAAACTGACACGAATGCAAGGAGGACATGCAGACTCCTCACAGAAGGCACCTCAGCCAAGAATCGAACCGGAGAACCTTTTGCTGTGAGGTGACAATGCAAACCGCTGCACCACTGCATCTCTCTCCTCGGGAAAAGAGAGAGAGAGAGAGAGAGATGGACAGGTAGCACATGAAATGGGTTTTGAGACCAAATGGGTCTTGAGTGTATTGTGTAACTGGCTGCACTACCCCTGTTTGAGATTCTTTGTTGTGAATGAATGGTAGATGCTTTTCATGAACACTCATACATCGTTTTCTTTCTGTACCCTTGAAAAAGAACATCTTCATTGCAGCTTCAGGATATGTGAACCAGACGACACCTAAAGAATCTATTTGTGCAAATTGTCCTGAAAGTCTATAAAATGCTGAATGCAGAATCTTGTCATCAACACAGTGTAGTTCCAGTGAATAAGACCAAAGTTGGTGGTGGGATGTACCACACTTAAAGGTATTTGGTTAAAGATGAAAACAAGAAGATCCACTTTCATTTTCAGTGAATATTTATCTGACACTTGCTACTCAAATTAAATTAATCATCTATAGTAAAATGCTATCTCCTGCTGACCCCACACAGACTGGCATTAGAGGGTTAACTATGCTTCACTCCAATCTATACAACTTCAGGAAGAAGATTCCAGAAGGTCATGATCTTATCAGTTCCTATTACCAAGCAGCAGTTTATCTGAATTCTGCCTCAGCCCTTACAGTGATTATTGCAAACTCTATATATAAACTGTTTAAAAATAAAAAGGAAGTACAGCATTGGTACTGGACAGATGATCTTCCTAGCTAATTCACTTAACGCCTCTAAAATAGAAAGCAACTTGTGTATGTTAAAAGGACCATATCAACCTTGCACATGCCAGTGAACGAATCTCCCATACCACTGACAAGATCCAGGATAACATTCAGTTAAAGGACTGAGATAATAAACTGGGAAAGACTGTCATTTTATCCAGGATTAAATTGCTACATTTTTGTGTCAGAAGAGAGCTGGCATATGACCTGACCTGACTCCCCTTGTGGCCTTAAATTGGATAAATTAGGTAATCTGATAAGAAATGAATGAACTGGTAAATTGCACAAGTCACCATTCATTAAAGTATTTTTTTCACCCGGTTTTTATTTATTTACTCATTTATTTATTTTACTGGCTAATAAGACTACAAATCTTGTAAGAAAAATGTCCTTAACTTGGCGCATACTAGTCACATAGCTCATACTGCCTCAGAATGCTGTGCAAGACAAAAAATGAGCACTTTTCCACATTTTTACTAATTTCACCAAAATCCCCTGCTGACCATGGATCACTCTTTGCCTGCCCCTTATTTCCCTAATTTGCATATCAGAGGGGAGAAGAGGAGTCAGTTTCTGCCATAATGCAGGTGGCTTCTCTTTTTATATTCCCTAGGTCTCCCCAGTGTAGGTTATATCTGGCAACCTACAAAAATCTGGAGCATATCTCCAGACAGAGTTTTCCCAAATCTGTTGCCCTGGGCTTGAGTAAGCCTCCATCAAGTTTATTCCAGAGGAAAAAAAGACGCCCTATCTCCAAAGGAGGAGAAATTACCTTCAGTGGCTATTCTACTTGCACCCAAGCTTGTCTTCTGGGTCGCCCCAGGCACAAGTAACCAGCACTGCAAACTGTAGCTCTTCTCTGCATGAAAAAGCCAGCATTTCTCTCCCAAATTATGACTGCAGAGGAACAGCACTTGTTTAAATCTGTCTAATGATCCTTCTGTCCCAAACATGAACATGGAGAACAGACCCAAAAATGCATACAATTAGGTTCACTTTACTGGGAATAGCGTTAAACATTCTCATGATCAATGAAACTCTGAATTAATTCTGTGACTCATTTAATTCCAAAAATTCAAAAGCTCGAACGTGACATGTTGGACGTAGAATGCTGCTTATCTGCAGGAGCATATGGACAAGAGAGACAAGGGTGGGCTCTCACTGTCAAACAAGTTGCAGATACTTTGAATTTAATTATTATAGTTATTTGTGAAATCAGTGCTAGGAAATAAGATATTACAGCGCAAATTATTTCAAGAACTTGTAAGTCACTTTCAAACTTCAGAATTTTAGGCCATGTGATAAATCAAGCTTATTAGGGTAAAGTGTGCCAAGGATAAAGTCCATATTACTGATGATGACTTATCTAACACTGTAGACATATGTAAGCATTTTTACCAATTAGTTGACTTTGTAAGTAAAGCATACACTCAGCCTCCAGCTGAAGCAGATAGACTGCACTCCATCAAATTCCTCTCATCTCACTGCAAGTGGGTCTTCATAAATGAAGTATATAAAATTCTAAAAAAAAAAGTGTAGGAAATGCAGTTCATTGGTGGTTCATAGGTGTGTACTAAGCTAATGGCCCTGGGACCTTTACAAGCCTAGCCATAGGATTATCCTGTCATCGTGCCACCTGACCTTAGTTCCCTGTGCCTCTGTCGAGTAGAGTCACTGGAGTTATTTCTGGGGTGAATTTTTTATTTCCCATCCACTCATCAAGATTTCTCTGTTTGACATGTATGGGAAGTCTATTCCATAGCATGGGCAGCCTCTAGGTTATGAACCTTTCCCTCCAGCACGTTCTGTTGATTGTGGTAATATGGTTGAGGTCTCTGGAGCGTGTGGTGCAGAAAGATTGAGATTTCTTCAGATGCAGCATTTCTAACAGAGCTGGGTCAGACATGGCTTTATAAGTCAAGCAGAGATCACCTCTAAGTAGGTGATATGAGACAGAGAATAGTTGGAGTTTTTTGAGTCTGTCCATATAGGACAAGTGTTTAAGGTCTAGGATCCTCTTTGTGAGGTACTTTTATGGCCTCTCCAGTTGTTGCAGGTGTCTAATATTCTCCAGGGTGCTTAGGAACGTGGAGTGTGAGTCTTGGGACATGGTTTGGGATCTATAGCAGGCTATGACCTGAATCGTTGTCTTACCCAGTGATAGCTGCACTTGAAACATCTCTGATGCATTATGTTGGGCTACCAGTCTGGAGGTGTGTGCATCCTTTATGAATATGGAAACACCACCACCTTTGGAGATTCAGTCCAAGTTCTGGGACCAAAAGGTGTGGAAAGAGTTATAGCATGGTAGTGTAGGGGTGCTTTCTGCTGCCTTGAACAAGGTCTCTGTTACATCACAAAAACGAAGTTATGTACTCACCATACACACTTGAAGAAAAGTAACCAACTGTTGAATACAAGAGAAGGATGCCACAGTTCATAAAAGCACCACCAATTTATTGTAAGCACTTTCGTACAGCTCAAATTACTGCACTTCCTCAGACAAAAAATTCCCTCCAAAAACCTTCTTAAATAGCATATTACATCAATTACATCACGCAATTAACTATTTAAAAATATTTAAAGAAACCAACTTTTTATAAAAAAACTTTTAAACCAATAACTTACTTGGCATCAATAAAAATACCAACAAGTATATATGTAATTAAACTAGAAATAGAAGTTATGTACTTACCATAACGTTCCATGTGAGTTGTTTATCTTGCATTTATTCTCACTGATGGGTTCGGAGCCGATCCTCGGCTCCGATAGCAAGCTCAAGGTTTGCCAGTAGCTCGAGACCAAGCCCCTTATCCCACAATGCACTGCTGGAATTACCTCAGATCTTGCTTGCTGCGAATAATACATATATATACATATATACAACATATACCCACCCTCAGATATATATATATATATATATATATATATATATATATATATATATATATATATATATATATATATATATATATATAAAGAACACTTCCCAAAGGGGAAGAAGAAATACTGAATAACCAGGATGGTACTAGCATCTAAGTCAACAGTCAGTCAGGAGGGGGAAGAAGGGAGGGATGTGAGAATATAGGCGAGATAAACAACTCACACGGAACGTTATGGTAAGTACATAACTTCTATATGTGAAGTTGTTAAATCTATTCTCACTGATGGGTAGCGTCCCTAGCACCCTCAACCTTGGGTGGCTCATGGGAGTATGTTCTTCAGTACCGTAGAACCAAAGGAAAACCTGTCCCTTGAAGCCCTATCTACTTTGTAATGTGTGATAAAGGTATGAGGCTTAGACCAAGTGGCTGCAGCGCAAATATTGTCAAGGAGCAATTTAGTTTGAAAAGCAGAAGAGGTAGAGACAGCTCTGGTAGAATGAGCTTTAAGGTTTGTGCGATAAAGGCATGCTCGCATTCTCATAAACAAAGGATATACAATCGGATAACCATTTAGATAAAGTTGTTTTAGCCACTGGATTGCCTTTTCTTGCTTCTGAGAAGGATACAAAAAGTTGGTCTGATTTTCTAATATCCTTAGTTCTGTCAAGATAAAATCTGAGCTGTCTGTGAACATCACGTTTGTGCAGCATATATTCCAATTTGCTAGAGTGGTTGTGAAAAAAGACTGGCAGCTCAATGACCTGATTGATATTTGATTCAGAACAAACTTTAGGTAAAAATGAGGGGTTTGTTCTGAGAGATACTCTATCAGCATGGAAGATCATGTATGGTGATATGATAGATAATGCTTGACGTTCTGACACTGCGGGCAGACGTAATGGACACAAGAAATATTGTTTTCCACGATAAAAATTTTAAATCACAAAAAGATGTTGGTTCAAAAGGAGGAAGAATAATTTGAGACAGCATAAGGTTTAAATTCCAGGGAGAAAATGGAATTTTGATCGGAGGTCTCATATGAAGAACGCCTTTAAGGAAGGTTTTAGACAATTTATGGCTCATAATATTTGAGCCACCAAGATCAAGGTGAAAATTTGAAATAGCAGCTAACTGAACTCGAACTGTAGCAGCTGCTGCCCTTTCCTTAAATGTTTTTGTTAGAAATTCTAAAATCGAAGTTAGTGGAGCTCAGAAAGGGTCAATGTTCTGCTCGTTGGCCCAAAATGAGAACCTTTTCCATTTACTGCCATACAATTTCCTGGTAGATGGCTTGTGAGAAGACAAGAGAATTTGTCTTGTAGCTTCTGAAATTGAATGAAGCCTGGCAATTAGGGGAAGTGGATTAGCCAAGCAGTCAGTTTCAGGGACTGCAGAGAAGGATGAAGATCCCCTGACGGGTGAGTCAGATGGTCCGGAACTGGGTCCAGGATCCATGGATCTTCCAAGAGATGATGGTGGAGAAACGGAAACCAAATCTGTCGAGGCCAGTAGGCTATGAGTATAATAGTCCTTCCCAGCGATTTTGCTTTCTGTAAAAGTCTGGGTATTAATGGGAAGGGTGGAAATGCATAAAGGAGACTTGGGGGGGGGGCAATCGTGTAAAAGTGCGTCTCTCGGGGGATGACCGGGAGGTGGTATTACGGCAAAGTAACTTCTGCATTTTGAATTGATTTGGCTGGCAGAAAGGTCGCAGCAAGGCTGGCCCCATTTGTGGAAAATCGACTCCGCAACCTGTTTTTTGAGAGACCACTCGTGAGGAGCAATATTGCCCTGCTTAGCTTGTCTGCTATCACGTTGGATTTCCCCGGGATGTGCATTGCTAACAGAAAATGCTGGGATGACACAGCCCATTGCCAGACCCTGAGGGCTTCTCGACAAAGGGGGTAAGACTTGGTTCCACCCTGCTTGTTCACGTACCAGACTACTGGCATGTTGTCGGTCTGAACTGCAATAGTCCCTAGAGGGAGAGAGTCCTGAAAGTACTGCAACACCAGAAGTACCGCTCTCAACTCTAGAACATTGATGTGCAGATGTGATTCTTGATCTGTACATGTGCCTTGGGCAGTCTTTCCCTGAAAATGCCCTCCCACCCTATCAGAGAAGTGTCCGTGGTCATAGTGGCTACTGGGGGGGGAGAACAAAGGGTCTTCCAATTGTGACATGAAGAGACTTCAACCAACACCGAAGGTCTATCCTGCAAGAATCCATGATAAGAATCATGTGGTGCATTGGTAGTTTCTGGTAAGACCACCGAGTGAAAAGGAGTCATTGAAGAATTCGCATATGCATCCTTGTGAGTGGTATAGCCAGGATTGCTGCCGCCATCAAACCTAGTACTTTCAATGCCTCCACTGCTGTAGCTTTGTTCTTTGACACCAGTGAGCTGACGTTTTGGCGGAGAAGAGAGACTCTTTCGATAGGGAGACGTAGAGTGGTGACTGAGGTATCTAACTCTGCTCCTATAAAAATGGTATGCTGAGATGGCGATAAGGCAGACTTTTCAAAGTTTATTGTAATGCCTAATTGATGGCAGAGTGTCAGAGTGTATTGTGTTGCCTGAGTCAACTGATGCCTGGTGGCAGCGGTGAGGAGCCAATCGTTTAGGTATGGAAACACCTGCAATCATAGACGCCTCAGGTGAGCCGTGACCACTGCCATGCATTTGGTGAACACTCTGGGGGCTAAAGTGAGACCAAAGGGCAGGGCTCAAAACTGGTAATGATTGGATCCCAGCCGGAACCAAAGATGATCTCTGGAGCATCTGTTCATCTTTATGTGATGGTACGTGTCCTTGAGATCTATGGAGCACATCCAATTGCCTTTCCCTAAGAAGGGAAGAATGGACTGAAGCGTGACCATTCGGAACTTCTCTTTCTTTATGAACTGGTTGAGTCTGTTGAGGTCCAAGATAGGTCTCCAGTCCCCTGTTTTCTTTGGTACCAAAAAGAATCTTGAGCAAGTTCCAAATCTGACTTGGTCTGCTGGGACTGGTTGGATGACTCTTTTTTTCTAGCAATCTGCGGACCTCTACGATTGGTTGTTCCCTGAGATTGGGTGGAACATCTGGGATTTTCTTTATAGGAATGGGAGGGGTAAAGAACAGTATGAAATATCCTCTGGAAATGATGCTTTGTACCCAAGTATCTGATGTTATGTTTAGCCAGGCTTCTGGGTACAAAGACAAGTGACCCCCGACTGCCTCCAGAGCCGAACAGTCCTCCTCTGCCTTTAGAGGGGGTTTCTCCACGTGTGTCTTGGAAGGCTGCCTGAGTTTTTTGGAACCACGTTTTTACCCCCTAGGACCCTTGGGGTAGGGCCGAGTAGGGGTGGAAAAATGGACCACAATGACAGATAAGGTCTTGCCTTCCTGCTCACACTTGGTTAAAGTTTCCTTTACTTTGGGCCCAAACAGTGATGAGCCATCAAATGGGGTATTAAGAAAGGAAGACTTAAAGGGTTCCGCAAAGGAACAGAGACACATCCAGGCTTGTCTTCGAAGAGCAATGCCCGAACTAGCAGCTCTACTCGAACCATCAGCTGCATAGGATATGAGACGCATGGACGAGTTCACCACTGAGTTTAGGGTAGCGAGTTGGGCGTTGAATTTGTCGGCCACTCCTGCAGCTACCATACCCTGGAGAGTATCTCCTAGCTCTTTTAGGAGATCTCTCTGTAGTCTTGTAAAATGGGTTAAGTAGTTCATTGATTGCAGAGAAAAAGTCGCTGAACTAAACATGCGCTTCCCATATCTATCCATAACCCTAGAATCTCTGTTAGGGGGACGGATAGAAGGGGATGTCTCAGATACTCCCTTTCTGGTGGCTGCAGCTACCACCATGGCATCAACAGGCACTCCTTTTGTCAAAAATGGCTTGTCCATTGGGGCAGATATGAATTTGTTGGGTCTACGAGGGACAGGTTCCATGGCATCTGGTGACTCCCACGCCTTACGAGAGATCAGTTCCATGAGCTCATCGTAAGGCAGAGACACCCAAGAAGCAGAAGGTTGAGACCCAAAAGCCTTCAAGAGCACAGACTCATCCTCAGTAGGGGTCCTGGACTGCCAATCGCCCCTCTGACTAAGGATCTCTAGTATCTCTGGAAAGGAGATATCCTCAGAGGGGGATCGAGGGGACCTTTCTGACTCATCTAAGTCCGTGTCAGATGTCAAAGACTCCTGTGGGGAGTCTAAGTGCCTCCTCTTGCACAGTCTCTTCCTGGGCACCTCCTCAGTGAGGGGATCTGGGGACGTCTCAGAAGAGCAGTGGACACCCTGTGGGGGTACTTGAGGCTTGGGGTCTCTATGCTTAGAGGGATCAGTAGATGAAGAAGCAGACACAGGAGCTTGAGGGGAGGGGGAAAGCTGAACTGATGCTGATGTTGTCTTTGGAAACAAAACTCTCCTCATAGCATCGAAGGCACCATGGCTCCGACGAGAAGGAGTGGATGGACCTGAGAGTACCATCCAATCCTCCCGCACCGAAACACTGGGCTCCGAGCCCGAGGTAGGAGCCAAGCTCATCCGAGCTGAAGCCCCGAGAGGAAGAGTCGGCACCGACAAGTCGGTGTGACTATCCTACCTGGACCCGACATGAGAGCGTCGGCTCCTAGAGCCCTCAGTCGGTGCCGAGGACATCAGAGTAGATGGAGCCGATAACACAGGTGCGGGTATCAGCTCCAAGGGTTCGACCACCATCGGTTCAATTTTCTTTGGCTTTGAGAGTCCAGTACAGTTCGGAGGAGGAGTAGACAAATCCGGTTCCGTGGTCTTCGGTACCACTGAGCTGGTCGGGGCCGACAACAATTTGGCAAGTCCTGGTGCCTGTAAAAGCTTCTGCACTAGCCGATCCATGTCCAAATCTGAAAGGCTGACTGAAGACTTAGCTGAATGCACCGAAGGTGCTGACTGGAGCAGAGGTGAAGAAGGAACTTCAGAGACCGGCTCCAATACTGAGAGTTGGCTCTGAATCAAAGGTACACTCGCTTCGGATGAATGTGGAACAGATGACCCTCCTTCTGAAATCTTAGTCTTTTTTGAGACCTTATCTGAAGACTTGGATTTTGAGGATTTGGAGGACGTACTAGCACCCTCATGGCTACTCAAAACTTCTGAGAAAGATTACTGTAGCAATCCCCTATCTATAAGTTTCCTCCTTCTCTCCAAGAGGACTCTTGAAGAAAAGGAGTGGCAAATGCTACAGGTGTCTTGGAGGTGTTTATCCCCCAGACAGTAGACACATTGAATGTGTCCGTCAGTGATGGACATTTTCTGCCCACAGTCTGGGCATTTTTTGAATCCTGATTTGGGATGGGATTTCTCCCTATCATCCGACATACTTAAGAAAAAACAGTAAATTAGATCCACAAACAACTAAGCCCAATCCGGGCACTATCTATAACAGTATTTTATATATATATATATATATATATATATATATATATATATATATATATATATATATATACAGATACAAATATAGGACTAAGAGGCCCACAGAAAGAGCCTGAGTATTATAAATATTAATAGTAGAGAAAAAAGGGCTAAAGGCCCACACAGACTAAGAAGCCAACACGGCCCTAACTTTTAAACTATTTATACTATCTAAGTATTTAACTAGAGAGTAAATATAATAGTACTAACACACACACTATCTATTTTAAGCAAAAAAGAAAACTTTTTTATAGACTTGCTGTTAATTTGTTTCTAAAATGGTCCAAGCTAGCTGGATCACTGAGATCTCTCTTGCCGCTGCAAACTAGATCTGAGGTAATTCCAGCAGTGCATTGTGGGATACGAGGCTTGGTCTCGAGCTACTGGCAAACCTTGAGCTTGCTATCAGCCGTGTTGGAGTAAATAAAAAACATATCATCCTGTTATCTCGTATACCAGGTAACTTTCTCCATAAACAACTGATTTTTGAACAAAAAACATCTTTCCCAGTATGCCATTACTGCATTGGCAAAACTACCTCTGCAAGGCGACCCCATAACTATACCTGATTTCTGAAGGTAGATGTCATTGTTGAAAAGAAAATAATTATTATTTAACACTAATTCTAAAAGAGTTACTAGCACACTGATAGTTATATCATCCAGACCTTTTATTCTTGTGAACTCCCTTACCTACTCAAGCCCTATAGTTTGTGGTATAACCATATACAGGTCCTTGATGTCTATGGCAAGGAAGTTAACATACTCACAAAACTCTAGAGTGTTAATACCTGCCAAGAAACTCCAAGAGTCCTTGCAGATTTGGTATTCACTAGCCAGCAATGGTTTCAACTTGTTATACTCCAAACCATAGGGCTTGAATGGGTAAGGGAGTTCACAAGAATAAAAGGTCTGGGTGATATAACTATCAATGTGCTAGTAACTCTTTTAGAACTAGTGTTAAATAATAATTATTTTCTTTTCAACAATGACATCTACCTTCAGAAATCAGGTATAGCTACGGGGTCGCCTTGCGGAGGTAGTTTTGCCAATGCAGTAATGGCATACTGGGAAAGAAGATGTTTTTTGTTCAAAAATCAATTGTTTATGGAGAAAGTTACCTGGTATACGAGATACCAGGATGATATGTTTTTTACTTTCAAGGGTGAATTTGAAGAAGCTCGACATTTTGTGGAAACAATTAAGTCATTTACAACATTTTTAGATTTCACTTTTGAATTTAATAACACATGATTACCCTATCATCAACAAATTAGGTAATAAGCCATTAATATCATATAGAAGAGGACCTAATTTAAAATGTCTTTTAGAAATGCCTTTAGAACAATAAAATTAATGGAATGTTCAGATGTGGCCATTGCCATTATTGTAAACACATTTTAGTAGGCAATTCTTTTAACATCAAGGACACTTTGTATAAAGTTATAGGTAAATATAACTGTGAATCCAAAGGTGTAATATACCTTGCTTTATGTCAATTTTGTCCAGGGTTCTACATAGGGTAAACGGAGAGAAAGTTAAAAAATAGAATTCATGAACATTTTTATAGTATTGGTAAGAGTAACTTAAATAATGCCTTAGCAAAACATGTCAAAGATAATCCAACACATATTTTCAAATTTGTAGTTAAAGAACAAGTGAAGAAGAATGTTCGGGGTAGACCATGGCATCTGAAATTAGAAGAAAGGGAGTTGCTATGGCAGCTTCATACTAGTGCCAATATCTTTCCAGGGCGTAATGAATATTGCTCTATTAAATTTTTATTAAAATTAAAAGCCTTGGAAAGATGAAATAAATATTTTTAGTTTTCAATTCAATATGAAATATGTTTAAATTTCATTAACATGTTAGTAATAACATATTCTAGTTTAATTACATATATACTTGTTGGTATTTTTATTGATGTCAAGTAAGTTATTGGTTTAAAAGTTTTTTATAAAAAGTTGGTTTCTTCAAATATTTTTAAATAGTTAATTGAGTGATGTAATTGATGTAATATGCTATTTAAGAAAGGTTTGGAGGGTATTTTTAGTCTGATGAAGTGCAGTAATTTGGGCTGTACGAAAGCACTTACAATAAATTGGTGGTGTTTTTACGAACTGTGGCATCCTTCTCTTGTATTCAACAGTTGGTTACTTTTCTTTAAGTGTGTTTGGTTTGTTTGGTAGGATGGCCACCAGCATTATATCACCACCTGGATCCCTTTTTCACAAACAGCAGATACAGCAAGATTGAGGACTTCTACACCAGGAGCGAATGCTGTTGGAGCGTTAACATTACTCATTCAGGAGCTCACCAATCGTGTGGATGATTTAGCGAGGAGAATTCTGACTACTCTATCCACTACATCTTTATCAACAAGCACTATAAATTCTAGTGGCCGCACCACGAACTCTAATTATGTTTGTATTTTGGCTAACAACATGAACAGCGGTGCCTTGAATCAAAGCGACAACCAAGTTAACATTATTGCCAATAATGCTGTTCTTTTGGCAGATAACTCTAATTCAGGTCTAGCAAATAGAATTAGTGTTTCTGCCCAGATTACATCTTTATCAGATTTTATGTCTACTTCTTTGAATTTTGATCCATTTAACTCTCAAAACAACAGTAGACATGTAAATACAACAGATGGTGTTAGCAACTTGGGTAACAACTTAAAGGAATTTGATCACAAGTTGCTTAAATACAAAAAACTGAAGTTAGAAATTCTTTACTTGCATGAATGCTTAAAACTTGACATTATACCTAAGGGGCTTAGACAATGGCAATTTCCTGTTGGGCTAATTAAAGACTCTGCCTTTCACCTTGAGCTTTTAGCCTTTTTTAACAGGCAAGGTTGTGCATTTAATGAGTTACTCATTAAGAATTATACTGAGCAAATGGGAGATCTCAAAATAAAACTTGAGATTCTTGAACGTACTATCAAAGCTGATCCCAACTTTCCAAGATATGAATATGATTTTAAATGCATTTTCAGCAGTATTGAGTCATTAGGTAAAAATATCATAGAAACAAAAATGCATAAGATCAATTGGGATAAAATTGATTACCAACAACATTGTGCTTAACCTGATCCGCCTATAGTTAAATCCTTCACCACCCTGCCTAGAATGGTAGAATCTGCTGAGACTCTAAAAGAGGAAGGATCTGACTCTGACATCAACGCGCATCCTGCAGGGGTAGAAGTTAGAAGGAGCGAAAGGATAAGAAACAACTAAGAAGTACACCAACAAGCAAGCTTTCATAATAATGGTAATAACAATTACCAAAATGTTAATCGGCAGGGTTTTCACAATGGGTCCAACAACAGGAACAATATAGCGAACCAAACAATGAAATCGCACCAACAGAGGAATAAATACAACAAACGCAGGAGATAAGTTGTGGAAACAGCCTCAGAAGGTTGCGAAATTCTTTTAAGCCAACAAGGTGACTTTAAAATTTATAATTTTTCTACCATGTACATTCCACAGGAAATGACTGAATTTTTTGCGAAAGGACTTAATTTTGTTCCTTCTGCCCGTTTTAACCTTGCCAAAACGTATGATCTAAAACTGTTTATTAGGAAGCTTAATTTAACAATTTTGCTAGGCAATAATTCGAATGTTATTGATCCCTATAGAATTCCTAGTACTTTTAATCCCCCACTGCACCCTACTTTAGTTTTATATGAAACAGCATGTGAAACACAGATCAGGCTCATGGCAAACAAACAACACAAAGTGAAGTGTGTTAGTAATATTTCTGAATATGAAAAAGAATTTTTAAACCAAATATGATATAACCGTGTTCGTGTAATGAAGCCAGATAAAGGCGGTGGGGTAATATTTATGGATGAAATTGATTATATTAATAGGGTGAACTCTATTTTGAATACCACTAACTATGAGAAAGTCTCTGTTAACCAATTTAATAAGGCTTATCAGCATGTCAAGAGTGTTTTAAGTGATTTGTTAATTGAGAATTCTATTTCACTTGATATTTACCACTTTTTAACTATGCCAGCACCAATAACTCTGGTTATGTTTGGTATGCCCAAATTACATAAAAACTTAAATAATCCACCATTTTGTCTTATTATTGATGAACAGAAGTCAATAGCATGCTTGTGCTAAATGGGTGGATAATAAGTTGAAACCATTGCTAGCTAGTGAATACCAAATCTGCAAGGACTCGGAGTTTTTTGGCAGGTATTAACACTCTAGAATTTTGAGAGTATGTTAACTTCCTTACCATAGACATCAAAGACCTGTATATGGTTATACCACAAACTAAAGGGCTTGAATGGGTAAAGGAGTTCACAAGAATAAAAGGTCTGGATGATATAACTATCAATGTGCTAGTAACTCTTTTAGAACTAGTGTTAAATAATAATTATTTTCTTTTCAACAATGACATCTACCTTGAGAAATCAGGTATAGCTATGGGGTTGCCTTGCAGAGGTAATTTTGCCAATGCAGTAATGGCATACTGGGAAAGATGTTTTATTGTTTATAAATCAATTGTTTATGGAGAAAGTTACCTGGTATACAAGATACCAGGATGATATGTTTTTTTATTTTCAAGGGTGAATTTGAAGAAGCTCGACATTTTGTGGAAACAATTAAGTCATTTACAACATTTTTAGATTTCACCTTTGAATTTAATATGGAATGTATTAATTTTTTGGATATATTGCTTATCAAAGATAGGAATTTTAATAGGTAATCAGAAAAGATTTATAGAAAGCCTACCTGTTCCAATTCTTTTTTACATTTTTTAAGCAACCATTGCTTGCTTCAAAAGAAGGCAGTTATTAAAGGCCAATAAGTGAGGGCTTCTAGAATGATTTCTTCTGATATTGATTTTGAAGTTGAATGTGATAATTTACAACAGATGTTTCTCAATAGACCATACCCACAACATTATATAGAAAAGTTTTGAATGGAAGTTAGACGCAAAAGAAATATAGGTAATTTTAAACCTATTTTATTTAAAGGTCATAATACTGAATGTGATGATAGAACTTCTTCGAATACAAATATGCAAGTACATGATGTGGAAGCAGCTGAGACTCCATTTGTTACTAGTTTTTGTACAGAATATTCTAATGAAACTAACATGATTTGTAGTATTGTAAAAAATAACTGGAGTTTCATAACACACAATTACCCTGTCATCAACAAATTAGGTAATACGCCATTAATATCATATAGAAGACGGCCTAATTTAAAATGTCTTTTAGAAACGCCTTTAAAGTTGAACAATAAAATTAATGTAAACACATTTTAGTAGGCAATTCTTTTAACATCAAGGACACTTTGTATAAAGTTATAGGTAAATATGGCTGTGAACCCAAAGGTGTAATATACCTTGCTTTATGTCAATTTTGCCCAGGGTTCTATATAGGGTAAATGGAGAGAAAGTTAAAAAATAGAATTTATGAACATTTTTATAGTATTGGTAACAGTAACTTAAATAATGCCTTAGCAAAACTTGTCAAAGATAATACAACACATATTTTCACATTTGTAGTTATAGAACAAGTGAAGAAGAATGTTCGGGGTGGACCTTGGCATCTTAAATTAGAAGAACGGGAGTTATGGCAACTTCGCACTAGTGCCAATATCTTTCCAGGGCGTAATGAATATTGCTCTATTAAATGTTTATTAAAATTAAATGCCTTGGAAAGATGAAATAAATATTTTTTAGTTTTCAATTCAATATGAAATATCTTTAAATTTCATTAATATGTTAGTAATAACATATTCTAGTTTAATTACATATATACTTGTTGGTATTTTTATTGATGTCAAGTAAGTTATTGGTTTAAAAGTTTTTTTTTATAAAAAGTTGGTTTCTTTAAATATTTTTAAATAGTTAATTGAGTGATGTAATTGATGTAATATTCTATTTAAGAAGGTTTTTGGAGGGAATTTTTTGTCTGAGGAAGTGCAGTAATTTGGGCTGTACGAAAGTGCTTACAATAAATTGGTGGTGTTTTTACGAACTGTGGCATCCTTTTCTTGTATTCAACAATTATGTACTCATCATAACATTCCATGTTTATTGTCCTTGATCTCACCTTTCTTCTTGCTGTTTGGGTTCGGAGCTGACCCTCGGCTCTGACTCGGCCGTATAGTATAGCTCGAGAGCTTTTACTGGCTCGAGGCTGGCCCCTATCCCAAGATGCCTATCGGTAGTTACCCAGATCTCATTTGTGATAACCCAGTACTACACCATACAAATAGACAAGAGATATACTCTATTTTACATATCAGATGACACCTACATATAAAGGTGTAACCCCCTCCGCAAGATTAAGAAGAGGATACTAGGACTAACCAAAGGTAAGGTAAAAGGAAACTCAGCCAGTATAACCAATAAAAACAAGGAATTCCTCCTGATAATCAAAGAAGGGGGAAGGAGGTTGGGACGCAAAGAGGAAGGTGAGATCAAGGATAACAAACATGGAACGTTATGGTGAGTACATAACTTCTTTATGTTATGTTGTCCATATCTCGCCTTTGTTCTTGCTGTTTGGGACACTGTCCCCAGCACCTGATTCTTGGGTGGCTCACTGGAAAAAACTCTTCAGGACTGTGGAACCAAAGGATGCCCTGTTCCAGGAGGCCACATCTACTTTGTAATGAGTGATAAAGGTATGAGGATTAGCCCATGTAGCTGCCGCACAGATCGAATCCAAAGGCAGTCTGGCTTGAAAAGCAACAGAGGTAGCCAAGGCCCTTGTTGAGTGTCCTTTAATTTTACAACAAACAACAAGAGGAATTCCACCAAAAAAGGCCAGTAAAGCACAACAAGGTGAAACGGACACTCCAGCACCTTGTATGTACTTTTATTAACGCTACACAATTATTGCACATTTTCATCTACCATAGCAGACTTTCTTTTTGCGTTAATAAAAGTACATACGAGCTGCTGGAGTGTCCATTTCAACTTGTTGTGCTTTACTGTCCTTTAATTTTCCCTGGAAGTTTTTGTTTACGCAAATCGTAGACAAGTTTTATAGTGTCTGAAAGCCACTTTGATAAAGAGACTGCACAACCTTTTTTATTGTCTGCAAAGGATATGAACAATTGGTCAGATTTTCTAAAGTCCTTGGTCCTGTTGATGAAGCTTATACTCTGCCTTGTTGCCATGAGTGGGGAAGAAAACAGGAAGCTCTATGGATTCAAATTGATTCAAATTGTAGTCGGAACATACCTTGGGTAAGGAGAGGGGTTCGTTCTGAGAGAAGCCCAATCTTTATGGAAAATCAAGTACGGGGGATGAATAGATAAGGCCTGTAACTCTCAAACCCTTTTAGCTGAGGTAAGTGCAACCAAGAAAAGGGTCTTCCAAGTCAGAAATTTGAGTGGACAAGAAGCAGATGGTTCAAAGGGGGAAAGAATCAGAGTGTCTAAAACTAAATTTAAATCCCAGGGGGGGAAGAGGTTCTCTTATTGGACGTCTTAAGAGGGTAGTACCTCTTAGGAATGCCTTACATAGCCTATGGGACATGATATTGGACCCCATTTCTCCCATATGGAAATTAGAAATGGCAGCTAACTGAACACGGATAGTAGCTGCAGCTGCTCCTTGCTCAAAGGTTTCAGCAAGAAATTCAAGAATCTTTGAAATGGGAGCAGTAAAAGGATCAACCTGATTTTTGCCTGCCCAACAAGAGAAACTCTTCCATTTACTTGCATAACGTTTCCTAGTAGTGGGCTTATGGGAGGAAATCAAAATGTGTTGAACTGCCAGAGAAACTTTGGGAATCCTGGCTAAGACCGGAAGTGCAGAAATCAAGCTGTGAGCTTGAGAGTTAGAATGGATGGATGGAGAGCCCCTGACTGATGCCTCAGAAGATCTGACACTGGGTCCAGGATCCATGGCTCCCCCTGCAGGTGAGGCCAAAGGAATGGGAACCATATCTGACGAGGCCAGTAAGGGGCAATGAGGAGTAGCTTGCAACCCAATGACTGTGCTTTCTGAAGAACCTTGGGGATCAGGGAAATGGTGGAAAGGCATAAAGCAGTCCCGGGGGCCAATCGTGAACAAGTGCGTCCCTGGGTGACTGTCCCAGTGGTGGGACTAGGGCAAAGTAGCTGCTACATTTGTTGTTCAGGGAAGAGGCAAACAGATCGCAGCATGGCTGGCCCCATTTTTGAAAAATCAAGTCCGCAAATTTCTGCTTCAGGGACCACTCTTGAGGCATCAGAATTGCCTAACTGAGCTTGTCTTCTATCACGTTGGATTTCCCCAGGATGTGCGTTGCAACCATGACATTGTGCAAATAGGATCCACTGTAGAATTCCCATGTGGAAGTGAGCTATAGGGACCAGAGTGATTGCCGCTGCCATAGAACCCAGGACCTTGAGGACAAATCTTGCTTGAATTCTCTTTTGTGTGAACAGCATGGCAACTTGGTGATGGATTAATACTCTTTCTTGAGGCAACTTTGCTATCATGGCTCTTGTGTCTAAATCTTCCCCTATATAGGTAATATATTGACAAGGCAACAAGGCAGATTTTTCGTAGTTTATGGTGATCCCTAGTTGAGAACAAGAGCGAATTGTGGATTCCCTTGCCTTGATTAGTTGATGCTCGGTGGTGGCAGTAAGGAGCCAGTTGTCTAGATAAGGAAACACCCAGAATCCTAGATGCCTCAGGTGAGCCGTAACAACTGCCATGCATTTGCTGAACACCCTGGTGGCTGTGATGAGACCAAAGGGCAGTGCTCTGAACTGATAGTGACTGGCTCCCAGCCGGAAGCATAGATATCTCCTTGACCATCTGTCCATTTTTATGTGGTAGTACGCATCCTGGAGATCGATAGAGCACATCCAATTGTCCTGTCCCAGAACGTAACAAAAGTGTACTACTTTGACTGGAGCTGTGACACTGGGGTGGGGGGGGGATACCTTTTAACTTCTTAGCACAATCATGCTGAACAAAACAAAATATAATGGGGAAACAAAGGCCCAAAACTGGGGACATATTTTAAATAGTGCTGTTATAAACTTAAAAGTTGGGAGAATAAGTTTTGAATTTGTATACATTTTCTGAAATATATGAAGTCTGAAATCCAAATGTCAGTCATAATTTACTGACTTCAGTCCTCAGTTATTTGCCAGAAAGCCACACACTTTATGAAGAACAGACAAAAATATGAAACAAAAACTTAAGACATTTTGTAAAATTCTAGACAGGTGGGAGGTATTAGAGGGAGTAAGGCAGCATTTTGCCTTTACCTTTACAACCTAAGATAAGAGGCATTATAACAGGAGAAAAGTTTTATTCCAGAATTGCTTAGAGAGGCTCATGTCTATCAATTTCTTTTCTCAAAAATTCCGGACAAAGCCAAAATAATGGGGGACAAATTGTGGGTGTTGTTCTTATAAACATAAGAAAGTTGCTACAATAAAACATATACACACACACATTTTACATGAGATAGACCAAAACATGTGACAAAAATATGGATAACTGAGAAGTATAGACTAGATAAAAAGATGATGAAAAATAAGAAAATGTATTTTAGATGAATATTCTTCAGAAAGATACATTTGCTAAACTTTAATGAAATGTACTGAACTACATTTAATTTTCAAACTGTTTCTACAACCAGTAATAAAACATGTTTTATTTATAATTGTATTCTATTAAAGCGAGTTAGGTGTTTACATGTTTTGTCTGCAATGTACGCCAACAGAAAATATTGGTCACCGCCTCCCCAAAAAAATTTCTAATCAAACTACATGAGGCTTACTTCTGAACTTTTTAAATCAATTACTCTATATATAGGTTCATAGGTAGGTACTAGGCTATTGTCCCTAGGGCCTATATAAGCCTAGCCAAACGGTACCCTGGCTTTTGCCACCCAAGAAAATTATTTTCCTGTGCCCCTGTCAAGCAGAGCCACAGAAGTGATCCCCGGGGTGAATTTCCTATCTCACATCCAATCAAGATTTTTCTTGAAGAGTGCTAATGAGGAGCTTTGTTTGATATAGATAGGTAGTTTGTTCCAGAGTATGGGAAGTCTCTGAGACAAGAACCTATCCCTCCAGCATGTTCTGTTTATTGTGGTGACAAGGTTTAGGTCCCTAGAGCGTGTAGCTTGAAGGGATTGGGATTTCATTACGTGGAGCATGTCCAACAGCTCTGGGTTTGACATAGCTTTGTATGTTAGGCAGAGATCACCTCTGAATAGGGGATATGCGACAGAGTAAAGCTGGAGTTTTTTGAGACGGTCTGCATAGGGCATCTGTTTGAGGCTGGTAATCCTCTTTCTGAGGTATTTCTGTGGTCTTTCCAGTTGTTGTAGATGTCTTGTGAGGTACATACCAAAAGGGGCGTTGTACTCTATAATGGGTCTAATGAGTGATGAGTAGAGGGGAACAATGACCTCTTTTTCCTGGATGAGAAACCTTTTGTGATGAGGTGTGCCACGTAGAAGGATTTTCTGACTACTGTGTCGATGTAATTATCAAAGGAGAGACTACTGTCCACCTGTGTCCCAAGGTCTCTTATCACACTTTCGGTGTTAAGCAGACTACTGCCTATGTGGTAGTTCATGGATACAGAGTTTTTGCCAAAAGGGATGACAATGCACTTTTTGGCATTGAGCTTGAGGCCATGGCTTTGACACCAGGCATCTGTCTCAGTGAGGCCCTTTTGCAGGATATCCACATCGTTAGGAGATTTTATTATGGCTCCTAGTTTGCAGTCATCTGCGAACTTTGTTAGCCAAAGATCTTCTGTGTTAGCCTGTACATCAGAGAAGTAGATACCAAACAGGAGAGGACCTAGAACTGAACCCTGTAGTACTCCACTTGTCACTAGTCTGAAGTTGGATTTAGAGTCTGCTACTTTCACAGTGTGGGTTCGGTCAGTGAGCCAGTTGGCAACCCATCTTGTGATATAGGGATTTATACCTAGTTTAGTGAGTTTGTCTTTAATTCCAGAGTGGGGGATGGTGTTGAAAGCCTTGGCGAGATCTAGATAGGCTGTGTGTACCACTTTACCCTCATCTACAGCTTTGGTGACCGCTTCAAAGAAGTCTATCAGGTTTAGGAGACATGATCTGCCTTTTACAAACCTGAACTGGGTAGGGTCCAGAGTTTGGAGATTACCAATGTCATTGTTTTTAAGTTCCATGATGATATGCTCCATAGCCTCGCAGACCAGGCTCATCAGGCTAATGGGGCGGTAGTTCCCAGGGTCTGTGGTGGCTCCCCCTTTGTGGAGTGGGATAACCATTGCTGTGCACCATTCAGTGGGCACAAAGCCTGAGGTGAGGCTATGATTGAACATGGCACTTAGGTGGGGTGTCAGTTCGTTCTATAGTTCATGTAGAACGCAGCCTGGGATGTTGTCAGGTCCCATGGATGCTGTGTTTTTGGCTTTGCAGAGTGTGTTTTTTACCTGTGCAGCCGTGATTACAGTTAAGTTGCATTCTTCCAGTATAGAGATGGGTCCTTTAGGGGATAAGAGAGGGGTAAAGTTAGCACTGAACCTATCTGCCAGGATGTTGGCAATATCAGTTGGTTCTGTATATTTAGTGCCATTGTGCTGTAACTCAGAGCAGATCTGAGTGTTGCCATTGTGATTCTTGACATAGCTATGGAATGCTTTGTGGTTGTCTTTACAATCAGTGGTGATTTTGTTTTCGTAACTAGCTTTAGAGGATTTTATGAGGGATCTCAGCTTCATGGTATTTTACTCTTTTTTGCAACAGTTTCTTTCTTCTGTTGTAGAGTTTGTTTATAGCAGGGGACCACCATATTGGCTTTGTTTTTTTGGAGGCTAGCATCTTGGTTCTGTTAGGGATTACACGATCCATGCACTCATGTAAGTGCTTATAAAGTGCAACTGTATAGGATTCAGCAGTCGTATCTCTATTGTCCATCAGCATGGGTGTCGTGAAGTTTGCCACTTCTGTCTTAAGAAGCGTGAAGTTGGCTTTGGAGAAATTTTTTACTGTGGTTTCCCTAATGGGAGGTGGGGCTGGCATGTCAGAGACTCTCTACTCCCTAAAAGCGATAATGCTGTGCTTACTTTATTTATGGTCATCTGATTACCTGGAAAGTTCAACTAGGTGGTGCCTATTTTCAGCCAAGGCCCATGGAGAAAAGTCCTATAATGTTACAAAAACATTGCAAGACAACAATTTTGCAATATTCAAAAAATAATACAAAAACATCTACATTTTATTTAGAAGTCCATAAGAATATATGTTTAAATAATTATACCAAGTTAAATATAATATGAAAGCATTGATTAAGAATAGATGTAACTAATATGACAACGATTTAATATTTAAGTGAAAGGGAGGAGAAGGGAGGTGCAAGGTATGAATATGTACTCATTCATATTTAGGTAAATAGTGTCCTTGTTAAGAGACCAGTACAAAAAAATAATTTGAACTGAAAGACTAACAAATGTCTGTAAGTCTTCCAGTAGAAGAACACAAGGTAAAGACAGACAGAATTTCAAGAACTTACTTTAAAAGTCCATGGAAACATTGCCTTGAAACGGAGGTAATCCAGAAGGTCAATGTTTCTAAAAGTAGTCTTGTAGAGTTGTATAAGGTTATAAGTCTTAGGAGACTACAGCATAATAAATAAATGAATACTTTTCATCCAAAATGGTTAGAAAACTCACCCCACAGAGGTACCAAGGGTGAAAACAGAATTTCAAGGCTGTATTAAAAAAGCAGTAATCCAGAAGGGATATTGTAGCCAAGTTCAAATTGGTATATAGTATAAAATAAATATTTCTAGCTTTCAGATTTGTGCAGTAAAAAATTGCATGCAAGTCAATATCACATACATCAATGGAATTAACACCATTAAAAACAATGGAAACTGAGCAAATGACATGTGTGCCATCATTTATTTATTTATTTGTTGAATAACTGGGTAGGAGGGCTGGTCCAAGGAAGAAGCTAATTTTAATGTGTATTTTATTTTTATTTAAGTTTAGTTTGTTAAATGGGATCAAATGCTGATCGAAATGTACCATTTTCAGGTTTAGCCCAGAAATGTACAATAAAAAGAGACAGTGACAAGGTTTACATTGCTTAAAAAGTAGCATGCACAAAGTTCAGATACACAGAACATTTAACAGACTTGACTACAAAACAAAGTTTCCTAATATACCCATTTTACAATCTATGGAAATTACATGGAGGTAGGGATGCCATATATTTTTTTACAGAAATATTAGATTTTGCATGACAAATTATAGCAACAACCAGCATAAATACCTGAAATTGACTTTTATGCCAAAATAAAAACTCACTCTTGTATAATATGGGTATTCTTCTATTGTTTCATAATAATATTAAGGTGTTTCAGCCAGGAAATAATTATTCATGCAGCCTAATAAATTCTTCTCCTAAAATTTCAGGATATTTGACATTTTAAGCCCCACCCACAGGATGCAAACACCCAAGCAGGGATTGCTCTGCAGAAATAAGGACAGGTGGTAACTCCACATGGACGGAGCGGAAAGGTAAAAAAAAAAAACACTCCTTGACATTACTGATGCTCCAACACTGCACTGTGAGTAGTGTTTCATTACTATTCACATTTAAAATGCAACATCTATATTAGTCAGACCTGTCATTAACTGCAAGAGTATTACCAGTGGGGGAAAAAGACTGTTACTGTATAATAGTGCGGCATGACAGCACTGTAAAGCTGAACTCGATACTGTACCAACTGCATCTTTATGAAGAGAGAAAAAATACATTGTTTATTGCTTCTCATAAAACTGATACAGGCATCACTACAAACAGGAAACAACCCGTTGAGACATCCACAGTCTAACGATGCTCCTGCCCTTCATCATATCTCATATTATTTGAGCATACCACATCAATGCCACACCAAAAAAATTAAGAGCTAAAAGTTTGAGTATCTTTAGACTGAAGACAAATGTGCCTTCACTGTCAGTATTTCTGCTAAAGTCCAAAGACAGTCTACTAAACTGTTGCTGGCTGCACCCTTCCAGTACAAAATAGCAATTCACCCAATTGGCTTGACATGCAATAATCACATGATTAGCTCTTGAACTCTTAGGACAAAAAATCTGGACAAAGCCAAAAACAATGGGGGACAAAGCCCCAGAAATAGGGATTTTTTTTTAAATATTGGTCTTATAAACTTAGAAAGTTGCTAAAATAAAAGGTTTTGTGTTACCATGCAATTTCTGAAGGATATGAAGTCTGAAACTTAAATGCCTGTCATTATTTATTGAATTCAATACTCACTGATTTGCCACAAAAATTTAGAGAATCACAAATCTTAGGAAGAAAATACCAAAAATATGAGGGGAAAATTGGGACATTCTACAAAAATCTGGACAGTTGAAAGGTATCACACAGCACAATATCAACAATCCTATCCAGAGCATAGACGAACTAGCAAGCAAGTAAAGTACACAGAACTTGAATTCATAGCAATACACAAACTGCAATTCTACACAGTTAAACAAAAGCACACTCATTCAGATGCCAATCCAAGGTAAAAAATACACTTTTTCAAAAGCCGTAAAATAAATTCTAATAGCATTTAATTGCAATTCTTAAGCAAAATGAGCAACTGCTTACATTTTGAAACTACAGTCCTAAAAATGCTCACTGCCATTGCCAATTTGGAAGATAAGAAATCTTTGCCCATGTAAGTAGATACAAAGACCATAACTTGATTAACAAATCCCCTTTTACATGCAACAGTCCTGAGTCATTACATATACATTAGTTGTATTACAAGTCCCATTTTACATGCAGCAGTCCTGAGTCATTACATATACATTAGTTGTATGCCTTATTACAAGTCCCCTTTTACATGCAACAGTCCTGAGTCATTACATATACATTAGTTGTATGCCTTATTACAAGTCCCCTTTTACATGCAACAGTCCTGAGTCATTACATATACATTAGTTGTATGCCTTATTACAAGTCCCCTTTTACATGCAACAGTCCTGAGTCATTACATATACATTAGTTGTATGCCTTATTACAAGTCCCCTTTTACATGCAACAGTCCTGAGTCATTACATATACATTAGTTGTATGCCTTATTACAAGTCCCCTTTTACATGCAACAGTCCTGAGTCATTACATATACATTAGTTGTATGCCTTATTACAAGTCCCTTTTACATGCAACAGTCCTGAGTCATTACATATACATTAGTTGTATGCCTTATTACAAGTCCCCTTTTACATGCAACAGTCCTGAGTCATTACATATACATTAGTTGTATGCCTTATTACAAGTCCCCTTTTACATGCAACAGTCCTGAGTCATTACATATACATTAGTTGTATGCCTTATTACAAGTCCCCTTTTACATGCAACAGTCCTGAGTCATTACATATACATTAGTTGTATGCCTTATTACAAGTCCCCTTTTACATGCAACAGTCCTGAGTCATTACATATACATTAGTTGTATGCCTTATTACAAGTCCCCTTTTACATGCAACAGTCCTGAGTCATTACATATACATTAGTTGTATGCCTTATTACAAGTCCCCTTTTACATGCAACAGTCCTGAGTCATTACATATACATTAGTTGTATGCCTTATTACAAGTCCCCTTTTACATGCAACAGTCCTGAGTCATTACATATACATTAGTTGTATGCCTTATTACAAGTCCCCTTTTACATGCAACAGTCCTGAGTCATTACATATACATTAGTTGTATGCCTTATTACAAATCCCCTTTTACATGCAACAGTCCTGAGTCATTACATATACATTAGTTGTATGCCTTATTACAAGTCCCCTTTTACATGCAACAGTCCTGAGTCATTACATATACATTAGTTGTATGCCTTATTACAAGTCCACTTTTACATGCAACAGTCCTGAGTCATTACATATACATTAGTTGTATGCCTTATTACAAGTCCCCTTTTACATGCAACAGTCCTGAGTCATTACATATACATTAGTTGTATGCCTTATTACAAGTCCCTTTACATGCAACAGTCCTGAGTCATTACATATACATTAGTTGTATGCCTTATTACAAGTCCCCTTTTACATGCAACAGTCCTGAGTCATTACATATACATTAGTTGTATGCCTTATTACAAGTCCCCTTTTACATGCAACAGTCCTGAGTCATTACATATACATTAGTTGTATGCCTTATTACAAGTCCCCTTTTACATGCAACAGTCCTGAGTCATTACATATACATTAGTTGTATGCCTTATTACAAGTCCCCTTTTACATGCAACAGTCCTGAGTCATTACATATACATTAGTTGTATGCCTTATTACAAGTCCCCTTTTACATGCAACAGTCCTGAGTCATTACATATACATTAGTTGTATGCCTTATTACAAGTCCCCTTTTACATGCAACAGTCCTGAGTCATTACATATACATTAGTTGTATGCCTTATTACAAGTCCCCTTTTACATGCAACAGTCCTGAGTCATTACATATACATTAGTTGTATGCCTTATTACAAGTCCCCTTTTACATGCAACAGTCCTGAGTCATTACATATACATTAGTTGTATGCCTTATTACAAGTCCCTTTACATGCAACAGTCCTGAGTCATTACATATACATTAGTTGTATGCCTTATTACAAGTCCCCTTTACATGCAACAGTCCTGAGTCATTACATATACATTAGTTGTATGCCTTATTACAAGTCCCCTTTTACATGCAACAGTCCTGAGTCATTACATATACATTAGTTGTATGCCTTATTACAAGTCCCTTTACATGCAACAGTCCTGAGTCATTACATATACATTAGTTGTATGCCTTATTACAAGTCCCCTTTTACATGCAACAGTCCTGAGTCATTACATATACATTAGTTGTATGCCTTATTACAAGTCCCCTTTACATGCAACAGTCCTGAGTCATTACATATACATTAGTTGTATGCCTTATTACAAGTCCCCTTTTACATGCAACAGTCCTGAGTCATTACATATACATTAGTTGTATGCCTTATTACAAGTCCCCTTTTACATGCAACAGTCCTGAGTCATTACATATACATTAGTTGTATGCCTTATTACAAGTCCCTTTTACATGCAACAGTCCTGAGTCATTACATATACATTAGTTGTATGCCTTATTACAAGTCCCTTTTACATGCAACAGTCCTGAGACATTACATATACATTAGTTGTATGCCTTATTACAAGTTCCCCTTTACATGCAACAGTCCTGAGTCATTACATATACATTAGTTGTATGCCTTATTACAAGTCCCCTTTACATGCAACAGTCCTGAGTCATTACATATACATTAGTTGTATGCCTTATTACAAGTCCCCTTTTACATGCAAATAGTCCTGAGTCATTACATATACATTAGTTGTATGCCTTATTACAAGTCCCCTTTACATGCAACAGTCCTGAGTCATTACATATACATTAGTTGTATGCCTTATTACAAGTCCCTTTAAAGCCAAAACCATCCAAAAATTAAAGTTGGCCATTACAATCCCCCCTTAAAGCCAAAACCAGTCTTAAATCAAGTTTAGTTATTACAATCCCCCCTTAAAGCCAAAACCACTTAAATCAAGTTTAGCCTTATTAAAGTCCCCCTTTTTCAGCAAAATCCAGTCAAAACATTATTTTCCTTTTTGTCCCCCTTTTCAGCCTCCTGACATTCTATCATTAATCCTTATTAAAAACCCTTTACAGCCTCCCGACATTCTATCATTATTTTTCCTTATTAAAAACCTTTTTCAAAAGTCCCCTTTTATTACATTACATTATTTTTCCTTATTAAAACCCCCTTTTTTACCTCCTGACATTCTATCATTATTTTTCCTTATTAAAACCCCTTTTTTAGCCTCCCGACATTCTATCATTATTTTTCCTTATTAAAACCCCCTTTTCAGCCTCCCGACATTCTATCATTATTTTTCCTTATTAAAACCCCCTTAATCAAAGTCCCTTACATCAAGTTTAGTTATTACAAAAATTTTTCATAAAGTCCTAAATTACAATTCTTTTTGCAAATTTGGCATATGTTAGTGGGAAAAAACAATTATGCCATTCCAGCACTTCAATTTGAAATCCATACAATCCTTAAACATTAATTTCTACACATCTGCTGAGTTTTTCCCTGGAAAACTGCCTAAATTACTTAAATGAAGTCTCCAAAAAATCTTTGCATGAATAAGTTTTCCCTTCTTGTTGTACCAATACATTTTTTTTAATCAACACCTGCCCTGAAAAAACCCTTTAAAGCTTTTAAAAAACCTTAACATCCTTTTAAAATTAATTTTGTGGGACTTTTTGTATCCACTTTCCATTTAGATGAGCTCCCAAGCTTTGTTGAGGCCTTCGTTAAAATCTGACTCGCCTCTGGCCGGGTCACAGAGAGTCCCTTGTTTAGGTGACATTCCTGAGCCCACCACAAAATTCCTTTTGAATGCAAGGTATTATTTGAATGACAGTGTCCAGATCCTGGCAGTGCTGTGTCCATACATTTTGAGATACCATTGCAGCTTCCTCATATGCAGTTTGGCATTGGGAAGCACCAGAATACAAGATGCCATGAACCCTAAGGCTTGAAGGACTGTCCTTGCAGTCAGCCCGGACTGATGAGATAGTCGTGGAAGTAAAGGGAATATACTTATTGTTGCCTGCTTAAAAGTCATCTGGTACTTATTCATATCACCTCAGAAAGCACATGTCCTAGTTGGTACCTTACTGACTTCTTTCTCACAAAAAGTCCTGAGTCTTACACTACATAGTTTTGCCTTATTAAAGACCCCTTTCCATGCTTGAGCCAGAATCGGAGTCGTCCAAATAAGGATAGATCTTATTCCTTTTACATGAAACTATCCTGAGTCATTCATAACACTTGTATGCAGTTTTTACAACCAAAGGGACATGCAACAACTGAGTCATTAATCCCATGTAAATGCCTTATTCCTGCAACTTATCTGAAGGAACCGAAATAATCCATTTTCCAAAGTTATCCTCAAGATCTTTGCCAAAACAACATCCTGAGTAACGCAACATTTTGTTGGGAATTACCCAAACAGTTTACATGCAACAGTCCAAAGTCATTCATACATTGTTCCATGCCTTGTACTAGGAACCGTACAAAAATCCTGAGTCACTACATATCATTAGCGTGTTGCCCTATTGACTAACATGCAAAGTCCTTTGGGGTCCTAATTATTGTTAGGAGGAGCCTTGATGCCCTTTGAAAAAGGCAAGTGGAATCAATACCTTAACTGGTTATCTTATTACAATCCCTTTTGTACAACAGTCCTGAGTCTTTGAAAAAGTCCATGCCTCCCAAAGAACTGCCACAGAAGGCTGCAGCTGAAAATACATTAGGGGATGTTTTGAAAGACCCCTCACTCACCAAGACCTGCAGGAAATACCTGTTCTATGCCTGTAAACCCAGCTCTTTACCCAACCCGCCTGATCACCCATAGACGGAATTAAGAAGCATTATCCACCCCTTATAGGCAACAGTCACTAAACTTTGAGCATATACCTCAAATATCTTTACAGTTGTCACTTTACATGCAATCCTGAGTTTATTTTAAAATACATCAACAGGAGGACCAATACACACCCCTTTAAAGCAGCATCCTAACATTATTAACATTGTTGTAAAATTTTTTACCACAGCCTGCATGCAGCAGTCCTGAGTCATTACATATACATTAGTTGTATGCCTTATTACAAGTCCCCTTTTACATGCAGCAGTCCTGAGTCATTACATATACATTAGTTGTATGCCTTATTACAAGTCCCCTTTTACATGCAACAGTCCTGAGTCATTACATATACATTAGTTGTATGCCTTATTACAAGTCCCCTTTTACATGCAACAGTCCCGAGTCATTACATATACATTAGTTGTATGCCTTATTACAAGTCCCTTTACATGCAACAGTCCTGAGTCATTACATATACATTAGTTGTATGCCTTATTACAAGTCCGCTTTTACATGCAACAGTCCTGAGTCATTACATATACATTAGTTGTATGCCTTATTACAAGTCCCCTTTACATGCAACAGTCCTGAGTCATTACATATACATTAGTTGTATGCCTTATTACAAGTCCCTTTACATGCAACAGTCCTGAGTCATTACATATACATTAGTTGTATGCCTTATTACAAGTCCCTTTTACATGCAACAGTCCTGAGTCATTACATATACATTAGTTGTATGCCTTATTACAAGTCCCCTTTACATGCAACAGTCCTGAGTCATTACATATACATTAGTTGTATGCCTTATTACAAGTCCCCTTTTACATGCAACAGTCCTGAGTCATTACATATACATTAGTTGTATGCCTTATTACAAGTCCCCTTTTACATGCAACAGTCCTGAGTCATTACATATACATTAGTTGTATGCCTTATTACAAGTCCCTTTACATGCAACAGTCAACTGAGTCATTACATATACATTAGTTGTATGCCTTATTACAAATCCCCTTTTACATGCAACAGTCCTGAGTCATTACATATACATTAGTTGTATGCCTTATTACAAGTCCCCTTTTACATGCAACAGTCCTGAGTCATTACATATACATTAGTTGTATGCCTTATTACAAATCCCTTTTACATGCAACAGTCCTGAGTCATTACATATACATTAGTTGTATGCCTTATTACAAGTCCCCTTTTACATGCAACAGTCCTGAGTCATTACATATACATTAGTTGTATGCCTTATTACAAGTCCCCTTTTACATGCAACAGTCCTGAGTCATTACATATACATTAGTTGTATGCCTTATTACAAGTCCCCTTTTACATGCAACAGTCCTGAGTCATTACATATACATTAGTTGTATGCCTTATTACAAGTCCCTTTACATGCAACAGTCCTGAGTCATTACATATACATTAGTTGTATGCCTTATTACAAGTCCCCTTTTACATGCAACAGTCCTGAGTCATTACATATACATTAGTTGTATGCCTTATTACAAGTCCCCTTTTACATGCAACAGTCCTGAGTCATTACATATACATTAGTTTTATGCCTTATTACAAGTCCCTTTACATGCAACAGTCCTGGGTCATTACATATACATTAGTTGTATGCCTTATTACAAATCCCCTTTTACATGCAACAGTCCTGAGTCATTACATATACATTAGTTGTATGCCTTATTACAAGTCCCCTTTTACATGCAACAGTCCTGAGTCATTACATATACATTAGTTTTATGCCTTATTACAAGTCCCCTTTTACATGCAACAGTCCTGAGTCATTACATATACATTAGTGGTATGCCTTATTGACCCAGCTTTGAGAATCTGTGCCATCAAGGAAACAGATTTATGGATTTAGTTAATAACAGCAATATGAAGCACTGTACTATACAGTAAAAAATATTCCAAGCAAGATCTCTAGCTTAGGTGTTCTACCTGCATTGCGCAATTACATACTGGCATTTATTTGCAAATGCCATTATGTAATCAGATTCTACTAAGTTAAGTGAGAGTTGTACTGACAAAAGAATTATATAAATGAATATGACACAACAAAACACCTTAACAAATAATGCAATTACTACAAAAATGCCAGCTATTTCAGGCCAGAATTAGTAAAAATATGTAATATTTAACTATAATGAAACTGGAACATCCAAATGCTCTTTCCATCTACAGAAAGCAATGGAGATTTACAATACTGTCTGTAACACAAACGCAGAGTTTTTCATTCCATTGGGAATAAAAACAGTAAAGGGACAAATAATTATGCAATAACATGATTCTGTGCGTGAGACTGCTCATTACATCAATGGGATATCCCAAAGGGGGGTGAGTGCCGATGTTTAGGTTTGGGTCGAGATTGGAAAAGGCATTTTCAGTTGGCACAGTGACCCTTTAACGAAAACAATACTGCAGTGTTTCTAAACAGTATTTTGTGCTCACTGCAGCAGTTTTATTTGAACACTTGAACAGGATGTTGACCAACTTTGCAGTCTGGATTTGTTTCACCATCTAAATCCTCACTGTGACCAAACTCACTTTCACTCAACTACAATGCAGATGCAGTTGGAGGAGCAATTAAGGATCACTTTATAGATCACCTCACCACAACCTCCAATTGCATCTTCAATACATCTTTCACGTAAAAAGAAAAAAAATGTTAAGTTGAAACAGAAACGTACCATTTTGGTGGTACATTTCCTGATGTTAACAAAAGCACAGTATGGTGCATTTTTTTAACTAAAAGAACAGCTTTGAAAAGGGGGTGGCGCATGCCCCTGCAAACATGCCTAAATCCACCACTGGGCACCAAAGGCAAAGGAGCCAATGCAGCCAAGGGTGGAGCTGTCTCAGCACACAGCATGCTCCTCATCACCTCGACGGCATTGCGGTCCTGACCTGAAAGAGTCTCTGGCTCCGAAGAAGCTGGCAACTTCCTCCGGACCGAGGGCGACGGCTCCGAGGCCAATGTAGGAGCTGAGCTGACCTGAGCCGAAGCTCCAAGAGGGAGAGTAGGGTCGGACAAGGATCTGATGCTCCCCCCCTTACAGCCGATGAGGGAGCATCAGCTCCCAGATTGCTCGATAGAAGGGGGTATTGAAGAGATCGGAGCAGTAGTAGGAACCGAAAGATTGGAGGAGGTTACTGGAACTGATCGTTCCATCACTACGACTTCCATACACTTCGGCTCCAAACTCCGAGGAGTGTGAGGAGGAATCAAGACAGGTGTTGGTTGGGCTGTCAGCACCATTTCCATATGGGATGGGCCCGAAAGTATTTTAGCTAATGCTGGTGTCCTAAGAAGCCTCTTCACCACCGTCTCCACATCATCATCCAAGAGGCTCCTGGATGACAGAGAGGAATGGGTTTAAGATCGGTGACTGCTTGCCACAGATTGCAATAAAGGAGACTGCGGAGCAAATCACACTGGTTCCAAGGTAGGAGACCTGGATCGCTTGTGGGACCTTACTTGCTCCGAAAACACAGATGGAGCCATAGGTGAGAATGTCCTGCTGGAACCAACAGTCGGGTCCAACTTTGCTTGTAGCTTGCCCTTCTCCTTAGACAGATCCGAACTCGGAGCCGAAGAGGATGAAGGTTTGTTGGGTTTTTCCAGTTTTTTTGCTGGCTGACTCCCCTCCATAGCAGCATCAAAAGGGCCCTTCAGTAAACCTGTTAAGATTAACTTGTTCTTTCTCTCCTGCAGGACTCATGAACGAAATGCATGGCAAATAGAACACGAATCCGGCAGGTGAAGAGGTCCTAAACAATATATGCAACTCGTGTGCCTGTCTGTAAGGGACATCTTTTGACAGCACGAATCACACTATTTGAAACCTGAAGGTTTTGATTCCTTGACAGAATCTTTCGACATAATGTCGAACAGCACTATGTAATGCTAGACAAAGAGAAAAAAAACACTAATAACAAGATAACTAGCCAATAACAGACAAAAAAAATCCCTCTTTTTTTTTTTTATGACAGACAGGACAGAAGAGAAGTGGGGGAGAGCCTCTAAGTTAAACGGTGAACTCCCCACCTAAGGAGAGCCTCTAACTTAAACGAAAACTGCTTAAAACTTAAAGGAAGGCAAGAAAAACGAAGAACCCTCTAAGTTAAATGGGTTTAGAAGAGGGGAAAGGACCAGAGTGAAAAACGGTTAGTCCCCAACAAACGCAAATCACTCGGATGGGATAGGGAAGGCAGAAGAATGAAGGACAACTATTATGAACAAGTTAGAAAGATAAATAAGAACATTTTTCTTCAAAAATACAACAAATAGAAAAACACTTAGCCCGAGCCAATATCCACAATCTCGATGCTGCAAGCAGCAAACGAGATCTGGGTAACTACCGCTAGGCATGCTGGGATAGGGGCTAGCCTCAAGTCAGTAAGAGCTCTCGAGCTATAGTATACGGCTGAATCAGAGCTGAGGGTCAGCTCTGAACCCAAGCAGCAAGAATGAAGGTGATATATGGACAACATAACATTGTCGATGTTCTCCATTTTAAGGAGTGCTTTGAGCGAGTGCATTTTGAGATTTAGACTTCTAGCACTGAGCAGCATGACCCTCAGATTGCATTTGTTTGTAGCTGTTACAGTGGTAATTTGGTCTTTGGAACACCACCTAAAAAGGCACTATAGGGGTGGCAAGAGCCTTGGCCAGTATCTGGAAGCCCAGAGGTGATAGATGCAGGCCATCTCTGGCAAAGCATCGAGGTCTGTCAATCATGTCATCCCAGGCAGACAGATACTGGATCCCCTTAGAGTGACACCAGAAACTTAGCCAATTGTTGAAATCAATCATTTTCTGCTTGTACTGTGGTATCATTCTGGGTGATGATAGGATGCTGCTTAGGGCTAGGTTCTCCCAATTTACTAAAAATAGTGGCTGCAGTAATAGCCAGGCCAGTGACTTACTAATTTAGTTGGAAGGCATGTGCTTCAAGTTATACAAAATAAAAACAAACAAACATTGTACATTCAAATAATTTTGGAGACTATAAAGACCTCTATAACAACTTCCATTCTGTATGCTTGCCCAGCACTTTGATGAAGATAATGGAATAACTGGTTCATTCCTAGCTCAATAAGTGTCTTTATTTGGGGAGGGATTCCCACTGATCACCAAGCCCTACCCTCCCAGTCTTTCCATAGACCCATTCTTTTCTTAGGGGTGTGAGCACCTCCAGACAATCTTTCCTAGTAGATAAGAGTCAAGCACACTGGGAGTGGGAATTGTCATTCTAGGACTAGGGAATATTGTTCTGTAATTAAGCCCAAGTACCCCTTGTGCAAACCTGAAGAATTCATGTATGCACATAATCACCACCATAGTCGGCACCTTGTCATGATCCCTGGCCCCACCAGGAATTTTACCACACAGTGTGTGCCCTGGCACATTCCTCCATCTCTGTTTCTACCTCTCCCCGAAAGAGAGGCAAACTGGCCTAGCCACACCATTCCTTTCCTCCTTGTGCCATCTGTGTCAGGTGTCCCAGGCACTAGTCCAAACTGGGCCTCCTGGGTCACAGTCAGAGCTTTAAACCTCTTTGCCAAGGGAGTTAAGCTCAGTGACTGTCTTGAATAGCTCAACAATCTTCCAGGATATTTTTAGAGTGATAACCAAAGTATAGCATGGATAGATCATGAAAAATGCATTTGACAGCATCCCACATCCATGGACTATGCTTACAGATATTTAAGGCACACCCTATACCGACCAATTAATAGTAGTGGCTATGAAACAGTGTCAAACCACTTTATAACTGAGCAATGATAAAGGACAAATTAATTTCCCACAGATACAGATCTGAAGGGGAATATTTCAGGGTGAGTCTTTGTCACCACTGCTGTTTTGCCTTGCCTTTAACCCATTCAGCTGTTTCTTAACAGACTAGGCTATGGTTACAGCTTAAAGTCCGAACACCATCCTTGTCTCATCTACTTTCTGTGGATATTTAAAATTGTGTAACTCATCATGCAAGCACCTGATAGCACAACTAGAAATGATTAAAATCTTCTCAGATGATATAAGAAGGACGTCTAGTCTTGATAAATGTGCACAAGCAGAACATATATAACAGAAAAGCTGAAGCATCAGGGAAATATCAACCCAGGAGTGGAAAGCAATATAAAAGCACTGGAACAGAATGGAATTTATAAGTATATGGGAATAGCTGAAGGGATAGCAATAAAAATATGAACAAAGAACAAATATTAGTACAGAATACTTCAGAAAACTAAAGATAATATTGAAAAAAGTACAGTTTTGTACCTACCATAAATGTAGATGTTCGAAGATCCACATTGCTGCAGTCCTTACACTTGGGTAGTCCACTGTCCTCGGTCGGCCCGAATATCAAAGTATAAGGCTGACGTCGGTCAAGGCGCATTTGACTGACACCAGGACGTCAGGGTACAAATGCGCATGACCGACGTCATATCCTCAGTCTTTTCTTGCCCCAGATGTCAGAAGACCCTAAACATAAAGGTCAAAACCAAAAGACAGCAAACAACCAACCACCCTTGCACTAATTATATGTACAATATATACAATATACACAATATTTAAAACCCAACCCACACAACCACCTCTAACTACAGAGGGGAAGGAGGGAGGGACTGCAGCAATGTGGATCTTCGAACATCTACATTTATGGTAGGTACAAAACTGTACTATGTTCTTCATCTCACATTGCTGCAGTCCTTACACTTGGGTAGAATCCCAAAGCAGAGGTAAGGGAGGATGGCCAAACTACAAGGAAGCAGGAGCTGCCAAAATGCCCTGCAAAACAGCAGTGGCAAAACCAGCCCTGGATTTAGAGTAAAGAGGAAGGTGGTAATGCTTAGAGAAAGTATGCACTGAACTCCAAGTAGCTGCCTCCAAAATATCCTTGGTTGCCACTCCCCTCAAAAAGGCTGTCGAAGTGGCAGTAGCCCTAGTGGAATGAGGCCTAATCCCAGCTGGAATCTCCTTGCCATGATGGGAATAACAGAAAGCAATGCAAAACCCAATCCACTTAGAAATAGTTTGTTTTGACACAGGCTTGCCCTGAGAACCCAAAGCAAAAGAAACAAACAACTGCTGAGACTGCCTGAACCCTTTAGTTCTGTCCAAATAATATCGCAACTGCCTGTGTACATCTAAAGTGTGCAAAATCTTTTCCTTTATTTTGGGGATTTGCATAAAAAGTAGGCAAATGAATAGTTTGGTTTAAAGCCACACTAGAAACCACTTTAGGCATAAAGGAAGGATTAGTACGTAAAGATACCCTATCCTTATGGAAAATCAAGAAAGGCTCAACCGCCATAAGGGCCTGCAATTCAGAAACCCTTCTTGCAGAGGTAATGGCCAACAAAATAGCAGTCTTCCATGATAAATATTTCAACTCAGAAGTAGCTGCAGGCTCAAAAGGTTGTAGAGTGAGTTTCTCCAACACAAAATTGAGATCCCAAGCAGGAGTAGGAGCTCTTCGTGGGGACTTATATTCTTTGCCCCTCTAAGAAATTGCTTGAACAAAGGATGAGAAAACAATGGTGGGTCACAATCATAGTGAGCCGAAATTGCTGCAGCATGAACCTTAATAGAAGAGAAAGACAAACCTTTGTCTAGTAACTCAGTAAGATATTGAAGAGCCACTCAAATTAGGCTCAGAAACATCAAAATCTTTTGCTGCACTCCAAAATAAAAATCTCTTCCATTTATCTGCACACTTTCCTTGTACTAGGCCTTCTAGCTTCCAAAATAACATTCAAAACTTGCTGAGGAAGTGGAGGCCCACTATGGTTCAAAACAGAATATGCCAGGCTGTTAGGTGCAGAGAGTGAAGCTTGACATTGAGCAAATGGCTGTCCTCCTGTGACAACAGGTGTGGAATCAAGGCAAAGGCCATGGAGGCTTCCGTACTAGACTTCTCAGTAATGGGTACCAGTGCTGTCGAGGCCAATCTGGAGCTATTAAAATCATCCTTGGCTTGTCCTGTCTGACCTTTAGAAGTACCTTTGGGAGGAGAGGCAGAGGTGGAAAGGCATACACATGAAGATTGCTCCAATTGAAAGAAAGAGCATCCACTCTCCAAGCTGTGGGATGAAACCTTTTGTGCAAAACTTTGGCAGCTGATGGTTTAGTCGAGAAGCGAACAGATCTATGTCTGGAGTTCCCCATGACACTGTCAATTTCTGAAATACATGAGGATCCAATTTCCACTGTGGGGATCCATAATTCTGCTCAACACATCTGCTAAGGAGTTCTGTGCTCCTGGCAGAAACCTTGCCTGAAGATTGAGCTGTAAACTGAGAGCAGTCTCCCACAAAATCATTGCTTGCCTGCATAGAGGATAAGAATGCGTTCCCCTTGCTTGTTGATGTACCACATGACAGTTGTGTTGTCTGTTAGAATCAACACCTGCCCTGGAAGAAGTAAATCCTTGAAAGCTATTAATGCAAACTGGACTGCTAACATCTCCTTCAGGTTGATATGTAGATGTTGTAGTCTGGCAGGCCACTTGTCTTGTATCCACTTTTCATTTAGATGAGCTCCCAAGCTTTGTCTGAGGCATCTGTCGTTAAAATCTGACTCCTCTGGCCGGGTCACAGAGAGTCCCTTGTTTAGGTGACATTCCTGAGCCCACCACAAAATTCCTTTTGAATGCAAGGTATTATTTGAATGACAGTGTCCAGATCCTGGCAGTGCTGTGTCCATACATTTTGAGATACCATTGCAGCTTCCTCATATGCAGTTTGGCATTGGGAAGCACCAGAATACAAGATGCCATGAACCCTAAGGCTTGAAGGACTGTCCTTGCAGTCAGCCGGACTGATGAGATAGTTGATGGAAGTAAAGGGATAGACTCTTTTGTTTGTCCGGGGTTAAAAGGCCATCTGGGATGCTGTATTCAGTCTCACACCCAGAAAGCACATGTCCTGAGAGGGTACTAGACTGGACTTTATTTCGTTCACAGAATACCCCAGGCATCTTAGCACTGCTATCACATATTCCAAATGATGAAGAAGCTCTTCCTTCCTTGAGCCAGAATCAGGCAGTCGTCCAAATAAGGATAGATCTGTATTCCTTTTAGCCTGAAGAAAGCTATCACTGGAGCCAGAACTTTCGTGAACACTCTGGGCAGTAGATAAGCCAAAGGGCAATGCAGAGAACTGATAGTGAGAAGTCCCAGCTCGAACGCAGATACTTCCTGCAACTTAGTCTGATAGGAACATGAAGGTAAGCCTCCTTGAGATCCAAAGTTACCATCCAATGATCTTTGCCCAGCAGAGGTAAAAGCTGCTGTAACGTCAACATTTTGAACTTGGGAATGTCCAGATAAGTGTTGAGGTAGATAAATCAAAATTGGTCTCCACGTGTTCCCCTTCTTTGGTACTAGGAACAGGCGAGAATAAAATCCTAGGCCCACTTCTGGCATAGGGACCGGCTGTATGGCCCCTATTTGGAGTAACAGAGAAACTTGCTTGTGAGCCTCTATTCTTTGTTGAGGAGGAACGTCTGGCATGCCTTTGAAAGGAGGCAAGGTATGGAAATAAAACCTGTAACCGTGGTGTATGATATCCAATACCCATCTGTCTTGGGTAATTAAACTCCAATTTTCTTTGAAAAGTGCCAACCTTCCTCCCAAAGGTGCTGCCAGACGAGAAGGCTCTGGCAGCTGAAAAGGTTGGTCATTGGGTCTGTTCTGAAAGGACTGACCCCTGCCCTCACCGAAGACTGTGCAGGAGAACTCCCTGTTCTAGGCCTGAAAGAGCCCTGAGCTCTGCCCCTACCATCTAGATCTACCCCTAGACTGGGAATCATAAGAAGGATCGTCACCCCTTAGTAGGCCAATTTCTACTAAACTTTGGAGGCTGGACCTGCAAAAATCTTTAACAGTCTGCATAGACTTAGCCTTGTCTTCCATTTTCTTTAAAACTGCCTCAACAGGAGGACCAAACAACACGTCAGATTGTAAAGGAGCATCTAAAATCCTTGTTTTAACATGTTCAGATAAATTTTGATCCCTCAGCCAGGCGTGCCTGCGAAGAACTGACTCAGTGGCAGCCACCCTAGACGAGGCCTGTACAGCATCAAAACCACATTGCAAAGAATGCTTACCCACCTGTTCAGAAACATGTACTAAATCTTGCAACTCTTACAATCAATACCTTCTGCCAGAGCATCAACCTTAGACTTCAATTGTGAAAGGAGATAGTTTTGGTATTTCAACATGTGAAACTGGCAATTCAAAGCCCTCATAGCAAGAGTGGAAGAAGTATAAACTTTCTTTCCCCATCTATCCAAGGTCCTGGCCTCTTTGTCTGCAGGAACCGGATTCTTAACAACAGAAGCCTTAACACCTTTAGGCCCCTGGCTAACAGTTTCTGGGTCTGCCCTAGGACTCTTAAAAGATACTTATGAGCTTCAGGCACCCTGTAATACCTATCCGGTTTAACAGGAGCAGGAGGCAAAGAATCAGGATTAAGAGAAGCCTCTGTAAAACATCTTCCACTACATCCAAAACAGGAGGTATAGCCAAAGGCCTATGCTGGGGTAAAACAAAATTCCTAAGCCTTTTCTGGAATCAGAGAAGTCCTGACCTTCCCACTTAAAATGCTCCCTCATGGAATGAAGAGTTTCTGAAAAGAAAAATCCTCAGGAGGAGAAGCAGAAGGAGTAGAATCATCCACATCAGAATCAGAATAAGGAGAGTACTCCTGCAAGTCTTCAGCGAAGACTCTGAAACATCTGAAGCCTGCAAAACTCCCTAGCTCAGGCTCCACCCTAGGTCTCTTATCAGGAGGGGCATAGAACCCTAATCAAAGTAATCAAATCTTCTGCCATTTTAAGCATATGCTTCTTGGGCACAGTTCCTGAAGAGCTAGGGGTAACACCAACTGAAGCTAAACCTGGCCTGCCCCTGGGAGAAGCTTTGGAAACAGAAGGAGAGGGCCTAACCACCTATAGGCAGGGAGGGAGTATAGTAACCTGAGAAGCCCCATCAGCCTGGCCTGCCTCCTGAGAGGCCACATCCTGCAATAACAAAGTCTCTCCCTGGGATCCCAAGAAACCTCCGGTGGAACCACCCGGCTCCACCGACACCTCTAAAGAACCGGCCGGTACTGACGGTTCCTCCAGCCTAGGTTTAACTGCTTTGTCCTTGCGCTTCTGAAGAAGCGGGCGTGAGCATCCGACGGCATTTTATTGCACCGCTTCCAAGACTAACCTGGCACAATCTAATCTTCTCTTAATAGTGCGCTTATTGAATCTAGCACAAGAGCGACACCCAACAACGTCGTGCTCAGGCCCTAAACAAGGAATACACAAAGTATGGTAGTCTCTATGCGTGCATCTGTTTCCCAGAAATACAATTATTCACTTTTTCTGACATCTGGTAAACCACTGAGGCAAGAAAAACTAAAATATTCCCCAACGGGGTACTTAGCCAACTTTGACTCGGTCTGAAACTCCGAAATCGATCAATTTCAGAACGCCAACCGGCACTTGCAACGCTGCTTCTGCATCAGACCATGCGGCAAAAAAGACTGAGGATATGACGTCGGTCATGCGCATTTGTACCCTGACGTCCTGATGTCAGTCAAATGCGCCTTGACCGACGTCAGCCTTATACTTTGATATTCGGGCCGACCGAGGACAGCGGACTACCCAAGTGTAAGGACTGCAGCAATGTGAGATGAAGAACATCTGCCTTCATGTGTAGGAATGAGGTCTAGACTAAAAATCAACCTACTCTTTCTGTTCTAATTTACAGCTATGGTAAAACTGAGTGGCTACAAAAAGCAGTGGATTATCTGGATAAGAAAACAACAAAACATGCTTCATGATGTATAAAAAAAAAAACAGTGCATGGCAAGATTATAAATCCGTCAGATTAAAGGAGAGGTATAAATCAGAATACAAGATTATATATTTGTCAGAGTAAAGGAGAGGTATGACTCAGCATGGCAAGATTATATATCAGTCAGATTAAAGGAGAGGTATGAGTCAATTTAAACCAATTATAAGTCTTGGTCTACAGTCCTGAGACTACATTATATTTAAGAGCCAGAAAGTAAAGGCCGATGTCAGAAAAAACGACACAGGAACACAACACCAATGCCATAAGTGCAGGAATGCCAACCAGATAAAAACAGAGTTAAAACCAAACTGTCACACCGTAAAGGAATACTAACTAAAGAAAAAAATAAAAACAATTGAGTGCTTTTGTTCCATGAACCAGAAATTCATTAGAACTAGCAGTCTATAGGAACCACTTCCTTATATAACCAGTATTTTAAATTAACAGCACAGAATTGTTTAAAAAACATTCCAAATGCAGTGAATTTTATGTAAACCCTATAAAATCATGCCAGCTGCCCTAGTGTTGTTACTACATACATATTTATTAACATCATCAAATCCAAACATAGCGAAAGGTCTAAACCATGAAGAAGAAAACTCTAGGATATCTTTGCTTGAGCAGGGATGGAAATCAACCTAGAAATCAATAAAAATCAGGTGGAAACAGAAAGTGACAAATGTATATCTATATCTAAATCTATCTATCCATCTAAAGAAAAGAACAATGGAAAGCCAACAATCATAGCGCCAAGTATAAAGAACTGAAAGGATGAAGGACTAAGCGCAGACTATGACACACTGCTTTACAAGGTCTACAGAGCAAGTGGGAGGTAATGCAGGTTCTGTAACACAGAACTAGAAACAGTTGCACATCTTGTTACTAGTTGCAATATATGCAAGGCTGATGGTATGTACACTAAAAGGCACAATAATATGGTAAGACTGCTGCAGTGGGGATTGTAGAAACATTATAACATATAGGTAGATGAGAAGCACTGAAAACATGAACTACAAAAAATACTGAAAATTAAAACGTTATGATCATCCAAAAACAATTAAAGTAGAAACAAGAAAACCAGATACAGCAATCAAAGAAAAAAGGACATAGGTATCACTAATAACTGAAATAGATGTAACTAGCTATTACAGTGTCCTGTGTACTGAGAAACACAATGTCGTAAAATACCAGGATATGCAAACAGAAACTAGAGAAATGTGGGCTAAAGATACCCAGATGGTTCCAATAGGACTAGGAGCAACAGGACTGATACAAGATAATTTTCAAGCACACTAAACTATGCTGCCAGTACATGTAACTCCATAGGAACTGCTACAGGAGGCAGCTCTGCATAAACTGAGAGTGCTGACAAGGGCATCCTTGGCAAACATGAAAGACAGAAGCAATACTGATTTCATGAACTCTAATCATACCCCGATTCAGGAATTTGGTCCATTCTTGTCATGGTATTAGAAACTCAAAGCATTTGAAGAAATTAAAAGTGAGAAAAAACTATGGCTACCACAGCATAAAGCCAGTCTGAGACCGGATGCTAACTATTACTGATAAGTTCATGCTTCTGGTGCCTTACTGGCTTGCAAATGTAATAAATTCAGGACTGGACATGGAGCAACCTACTAGTTTGTAGGTTTGTTTGTTCCTTGCTGCTGACCATCAACTGTCCCTGGGTGTCTCCTCATACAGCATGTCTACCGGGCTCTCCTTCTTCCCACAGACTCCCTCCAACCTATGGCCAGGGATGGCAAGGAGACTGAGCCTCCTGGTGCAGCATCACGCTGCTGTCTGAGGAGTTTTGCTCTATTACACCCTAATTTCCCTCCCCAGCTCACAGCAGTTGTATGTTCAGTGTGGACATGCAATGGAGATGTGCTGGCATATCACCCTACCTTTGCAGCTACGCAGCCAATGCCTCCCACCCATTCTCCTTTAGGAAACTGCCCTTCTTGCATGTTGCCAGCTGCTATCATGGATCGGAAGCAAAGTGCACCCAAGTATATGCCCATCCTTCTTTGCCAGCTCCTCAGACACTTGAGTTGCTAATCAAACCTGCATCACCGGGTCCATAGTTAAAGTTCTTCCCTCCACTCCTATGCACTAGCAACAACTGACCATGATTACCATCTGTCCACTAAATCATAATGTCAGGATGAAACCCTACATGAACTAGAGTGGCATGTCTCTGAAAGTACCTCTTGGCTTGGTCTCAGGCACAGTACTCTGTTTTTAAACAGCTTGTGCTGCCATTACAACAGAGCTCAAGTCATTCAGTACAAAGAAGCTGCAGTTACCTAGCGGTGTACCACAATCATAAGAAGTTAAAATACTGTTGTATTCAGTGCACTGTCCAGCTGAAGTGTGTCTCAGAGATATCAGGTATATGTGAACAACAGAAACACTTACGTTATCCTGTTTGGGCACAGATATCTTGATTTGTACAGAAGCATCTTGATGTCCCTTATTAGTACTTCAGGACCAGAACAGAAAGTTGCCTCGTACTTAAAAGAAATGGTTTCTATTTTGGACCAAACTATGCCTCACTTGCAGCACATTTATTTAGGCCAAAAAAAGAAAGTAAATGGTGTTTAAAGTTATTAATAAGAAAGTATTTGAGATGATTAGTCACAAAAGGAGACAGTGTATTACCAATTTAGCTGCTGGTTTCCCACATTCCACACATCATTACTTGGTACTTGATGGAGTGGGATGAATAATCACTATGACCACATCAGCATATCTACAATTAAATATCATACACAGGCTTCTTTATAAATAGGAATGCAGACACCAGGCTGGAATATTCTGCCCATAATGTACCCCTGAAGGACCTAATTTTTTCTGAAGTCATGCAAACATGGATGTTTCCTATTGCAATAGTGATGGTGGAAGCTTCTCATGAAAATGGCTGTACACATTTGATGGATAGCAACAGGCTTGAGGTAATTCTGTATCTATACAGCAAAGCATATATATACCTGGATAGTGATGCTATGCACATGCTTTGTAACTTCCTGAAAGTATGACCTTTAATTTTACTTGATAGAATCTATCCAGATGTTTGACATGAGATAAAGATCTAATGCTAAGAAATCTGTAGAATTGGCATCTTAACAGAAATGTGCACAGGATGCCTCTTTTTCACTATCTGCTGTGCTGTGATATTTTGTGTATAGGTGATAGCCAAGCAATGAAAATATTTACTAGCCTGCTCTCCATAATCAAAATATACTGGGTTGTAGAGGTGCAGCTAGGTCACCTGCCACCCTGGCAGATCCCCAGACTTGCAGACCCCAAGTTGAAGATCAACAAATAAAGGTCTAACAAAAGTCAAAAGAAACTCAGCTCAGAACATACCTCTCAACCTCTTAGGGCAAGAAATCTGCACAAAGCCACAAATAATGGGGGGATAAAGGCCCAAAAATAGGGGCACTTTTTAAATATTGCTCTTACAAACATAGAAAGTTGATAGAATAACCGGTTTTGCAACAGCATGAATTTTCTAAAGGTTATTAAATCTGAAAATCAAATGTGTACCATTATTTTCTGACTTCAGTCCTCAATGATTTGCCAGTCATGTGCCAGAAAACTACAATTTTATGAGAAACAGATGAAAAATAAGAGTAAAAAATCTGGGCATTCTATGAAGATCTGGAAAGTTGAGAGCTATGGCTGAGAATGAGAAGTTATGTACCTACCATAACGTTCCATGTTAGTTGTCTTCTTCTCGCCTTCTTTCTTGCTGGTTGGGTTTGGAGCCAATCCTCAGCTCCGACTCGGCCTATACTAAAGCTTGAGAGCTATTTTTACCGGCTCGAGGCTCCCCTGTATCCCACAATGCTAGGCGCTAACTACCCAGATCTCGTTTGATAGATAACACCATAGCAGTTCTGATCCCAGAACAAAGGAGAAGGAGTAATACCTATAACTATAACGTACCCAGAAAAAGGGCAACTATGGGAGTCCAAGTTGGGATGAACGGCCCAACAAGATCCTTTCAGTCTGTCCAGGCTAGGGGGTTGGAGGGTGGGACGCAAGAAAGAAGACGAGAAGAAGACAACTAACATAAAATGTTATGGTAGGTACATAACTTCTCAATGTTAAGTTGTCAATCTCGCCTTCATTCTTGCTGGATGGGACCGCATCCCTAGCACCTCAGCCCTGGGTGGCTCATCGGAACAGACTCTTGAGGATGGTGGAACCAAAGTTAGTTTGGCTTCTGGAGGCCATGTCCAGTTTGTAATGAGAAATAAAGGTATGAGGAGAGGCCCATGTGGTTGCCGCACAAATGGAGTTTATAGGTAACCTAGCCTGAAAAGCTATTGATGTAGCTAAGACTCTAGTTGAGTGGGCTCTAGGTTTTGAAGGAAGTTGTTGACTCCTTAGCTCATAGATTAAGGTAATCACAGAGGCCAACCACCTGGAAAGGGTTACTTCGGAAACTGGGAGGCCTTTCTTCCCTTCTGCATAAGACAGGAAGAGCTGCTCAGATTTCCTAACTTGCTTGGTTCTATCCAGGTAGTAACGGAGTTGACGATGAACATCCAAAAATGCAACTTTTGTTCTGCTCTGTTGGAGTAATTAGGGAAGAAGACTGGGAGATCGATAGTCTGGTTTAAATTTGCCTCAGAAGATATCTTGGGTAAAAAAGATGGGTTAGTTCTGAGGGATACTCTATCTTTATGGAAAATCATATAAGGAGGACGAACGCACAGGGCGTGAAGCTCTGAGACTCTCCTCGCGGACGTTACGGCCACTAGAAAGAGAGTTTTCCATGAGAGTAACTTCAAGGAACAGGAAGCCGCAGGTTCAAAGGGTGGTAGAATGAGAGAGGTTAAAACCAGATTCAAATCCCACTGTGGTGGGGGATCTCTGATTGGGGGCTTAAGTAAAAAGATACCCTTAAGGAAGGCTTTAGAAAGTTTATGGGACATAACAGTGGAGTCTGACAGGCCCACATGAAAATTTGAAATGGCTGCTAACTGAACTCTGATAGTGGACGAAGAAGAACCTGATTGAAAAAGTTCAGCCAAGAAATCTAAGACTGACTGGATAGGTGCCGTGAAAGGATCCATGTTTCTAGTCTCTGCCCAGAAGGAGAAGCGTTTCCATTTGCTAGCATAAATCCTCCTGGTAGAAGATTTGTGGGAAGCTAGAATGATGTTACGCACCGAATGGGAAATAAAGGGAAGCCTGGCTAAGGCTGGAAGTGGAGCAACCAAGCTGTGAGGTTGAGAGGGAGGAGGGAGTGGTGCAGCTCGCCCGACTGATGGGTCAAGAGGTCTGGCACTGGGTTCAGATGCCAGGGCTGCTCCAAAAGATAACGATGCAGGAACGGAAACCAGATTTTTCGAGGCCAGTAAGGGGCAATGAGGATCATTGTGGATCTCACTGCGGTACCTTTCTGAATCAGCTGTGTGATTAATGGAAAGGGGGGAAAAGCATACAGAAGACCCCGGGGCCAATCGTGGACTAGAGCATCTCTGGGGGGATGGCCGGGAAGAGAGTGAAGAAGTCATGACACTTGCTGTTTAGAGGTGTTGCGAAAAGATCGCAGCAAGGGTGACCCCATCATTGGAAAATCTCTTCCACTACTGACTGTTTGAGAGACCACTCATGTGGCATGATAATGGCTCTGCTCAGCCTGTCCGCTATTACACTGGACTTCCCGGGGATATGCGTTGCTATCAGAAACCGCTGAGAAGAGATCGCCCACTGTCAAAGTCTGAGTGCTTCTTGACACAAGGGGTAGGACTTGGTTCCGCCCTGCTTGTTGATGTACCACACTACGGACATATTGTCTGTCTGAACTGCAATAGTCCCGATGGGAAGAGAGTCCTGAAGGGCTTGCAATGCTATAAGTATTGCTCTCATCTCCAAGACATTTATGTGCAGGTGGCACTCGAACGGTTGCCATGTGCCCTGGACTGTCCTGCCCTGAAAATGCCCCCCCCCCACCCGATCAGGGAGGGGTCTGTTGTCACCGTAGCAACCGGGGGGGGAGAACAAAGGGTCTGCCCTGAATGACTTGCAGGGAGACCATCCACCAAGACAGGTGTTTCCTGCATAATTGTGTGATTAAAATGCTGTGAGACATTGGAAGCTGTTGAAAGGACCACTGGGAAAAGAGCATCCATTGAAGGATCCGCATGTGAAAGTGAGCTAGGGGAAGTAACCTAATAGCAGCTGCCATGAGACCTAAAGTCTTCAGTACAAACCTGGCCTGTATCCTGTTGTTCTGAAGAAGGATGTGAACATGTGCGCAAATATCTGCAACTCTCTGTGTGGTTAGTTTTATGTTTGGTTCGGCTGTGTCCAATATGGTGCCTATGAAAGTAATAGACTGACAAGGCGACAAGGAAGACTTTTCAAAATTTATGGAGATACCTAGCTCTTTGCAAGTTTGAATGGTGTAATCTCTGGACTGAAGAAGTTGATGCCTGGTGGTGGCGGTAAGGAACCAATCGTCCAGATATGGAAACACCTGGAATCCTTGACGTCTCAGATGAGCCGTAACCACTGCCATGCATTTGGTGAACACTCTGGGGGCTGTAGTGAGACCAAAGGGCATGGCTCTGAACTGGTAGTGACTGGCCCCTAGCTGGAAGCGGAGGAACCTCCTGGAGCGCCTGTGCATCTTGATGTGATAGTACACATCCTGAAGGTCTATAGAGCACATCCAATTGTCCAGGCCCAAAAAGGGTAGAATGGACTGTAGCGTGACCATCCGGAACTTTGTTCTTTGGACAGACTTGTTTAGTCTGCTGAGATCCAAGATTGGTCTCCAGTCCCCTGTCTTTTTTGGTACCAAAAAGAACTTGGAGTAGATTCCGGATCCTTGCTGGTCTGCTGATACTGGTTGGATGGCTCTTTTTCTTAGCAATTTTGAGATTTCTAATACTGCTTGTTACCTTAGACTGGGTGGAACATCTGGAAGGGGCCTTTTTGGCTGTGTTGGGGTGTGGGCAAAGGGAATTTTGTAACCCTCAGATGTAATTGACTGTACCCATCTGTCTTGGGTGAGGGAAAGCCAGGCTTCTGGGTACAGTGATAATCTTCCCCCGACTGCCTCCGAAGGTGGACAGTTGGGCAGCATCTCAGGGATGCTGGAAGGGCTGGCCAGAGACAGCTTCTCTGCTACCCTGATTCTGTGGACCCCCTCTGCCCCTAGGGTGGTGTCTGTTACTGTTCCCCCCCCTGCCTCTAGAGGGGAACTCACCTCGTGCGTCAGGCGCGACTCCCTGTGGTTTGCGAAACCACATTTTTCCACCCTTCTGACCCTTAGGGTATGGTCTAGACGGGGTGGAAAAATGGACTCCCACAGCAGAGAGAGTCTTGCCATCCTGTTCGCATCTGGTCAAAGTATCCTTCACTTGAGGTATGAACAACGCCGAACCATCAAAGGGGGAGTTGGTGAAGGACGCCTTGAAGGGATCAGCAAAGTTACAAAGCCGCATCCAGGCGTGACGCCTTAAGGCCACGCCTGTGCCTGCAGCCCTACTTGCCCCATCGGCCGCATAAGAAATAAGCCACATAGAGGAGTTAACAATCGAGTTCAGGGTTGCCAGCTGGGAGTTGATTTTGTCTTGAGACCCCGCAGCTGTTGGATCCTGTAAAGTATCACCCATTTCTTTGAGCATGTCTCTTTGAAGGCGGATGAAATGACATAAGTAATTCAGCGACCGCATGGTAAAAGTCGCTGAAGAAAACATCCGCTTGCCGTACCTATCCATAGTCCTAGATTCCTTATTAGGAGGATGGATCGGTACTGAAGGATCAGCAAGTTCCTTCTTAGTGGCCGCCACCACCACCATGGCATCAACAGGGACACCCTTGGTTAAAAACTGTTTATGAGAAGGGGCTGTGATAAATTTTGAAGGCCTCTGTGGGGTAGGTTCCATCGAGTCAGGGGCCGTCCATGCCTTCCATGCCACCACTTCCATGAGGGGGTCAAAGGGCGGAGACACCCAGGAGATGGAAGGGTGAGAACCAAAAGCCTCTAGGTAAACCGGCTCATCCTCAGAAGGATTGAGGGTAGACCAGTTCCCCCTCTGTTTGAGGATTTCAAGGATGTCAAAAAAGGAGACATCCTCAGAGGGGGACCGTGGGGACCCTTCCAACTCATCCAAGTCGGTGTCAGATGTGACGGACTCAGGAGAGTCCACATGCTTCCTCTTGCATTTCCTTTTCCGAGGGGGCTCCCCTGATGGATCAGGGGAGGCCTCAGAAGAGGAGGATGCTCCCAATGGGGGCACCTGAGGCGTTGGATCTCTGCGGTTGGGGTCGAGAGGATGGGTAGAGACCGTGGCAGGCACAACAGTGGGAGGAGCTGAGGGAGCTAACCAAGGAGCAGGCACAGGGGCCAGCACACTCCTCATGACCTCAAAGGTACCCCTATCAGGCAGGGAAGAAGACCCCCACTCCGAAGAGATAAGGACCACTCCCTGCACCGAGAAGGACGGCTCCGAGGCCGATGTCGGGGCCAAACTCACCTGCGCCGATGCTCCGAGAGGGAGAACGGGGTCGGACAAGGGTCCGATGCCACTCGCCCCCTCAGAGCCGACAAGGGAGTCCTGATGCTTGGATCCTTCCAAGGATGGAATGATGGAAGAGATCGGAGCCGACAATGGAGCTGAAAGGTGTGGTATCAGCTCCGACGTGTCGACAGTCCCGGCTCCCACGAACTCCGGCTCCGAGCTCATAGGAAGAGTCGGAGGAGGAATCGACGATAGAATGGGGATAGCCGCTGTCTGTTGAGAAGGGCTCTGAAGTATCTGGGCCAGTGCCTGCGACTTAAGGAGTCTGCTAACCACCCTCTCAAGGTCGTGTTCCGAAAGCCTGGAAGACCGAGAGGAATGGGACTGATGGCTCCGCTCCGAAAGCAAAGGAGATCTCGGAGCCGAATGGAATGACGCCAAAGATGGAGACCTGGAGTGCTTATGGCTCGCAGACGGTTCCGACACAACGATCTGAGCCGACTGAGTCTTGGTAGCATCGGCTCCAGTCGGAGCCGATGTAAGAGCACTAAGAGCACTACTAGTCGAAGGCTCGGTTCTTGGAGCCGACGGTTTTCTGGGCTTCGAAGGTTTGCCCGATGAAGACTTGGTCGGGGAACCTTCGGGTTTCAACAAGCCTTGTAAAATAAGCTTGTTCCTGCTTTCCTGCAGGACTCTTGAACTGAATGCATGGCAGACAGAACAAGAGTCCTGCAGGTGCAGAGGGCCCAGGCAATAAACATAAGAAGTGTGACCGTCTGTCACAGACATCTTCTGACAGCACGAGTCACACTTCTTGAAGCCTGAAACCCTGGAATCCTTAGACATCCTGACAGGGATGACAAGTCACAAACACACCAACAAACACCCACACTCAAACTTACTCAGTCTAAACACACACACACACACACACACACACACACACACACACACACACACACACACACACACACACACAAAGACTGAGACTGTTTACACTGAAAAAATCTTATACTAAAATTAACTAAAATAAACTTAAGATTAAGCTAATGTTTAAACTAAAAATTAGCTGAAGGCCTAGTAATCTAAGGAGTGGGGTTGGTAACGAGAAACAAACCCGAAAAGGGAGCTATCTAGGTGGGGATACACTAGAGGGGTAAAGAGGGTCTAATAGAAAAAACTAATACTACAAAAAGGAAGAAAAAACCTTACCAGAAGAGATTTATACAAATCTAACCCGAGAGCTGGCAAAAACGCAACCTCGTAGTTGAAGTGGCAAACGAGATCTGGGTAGTTAGCACCTAGCATTGTGGGATACAGAGGAGCCTTGAGCTGGTAAAAATAGCTCTCGAGCTTTAGTATAGGCTGAGTCGGAGCCAAGGATCAGCTCCGAACCCATCCAGCAAGAATGAAGGCAAGATTGACAACTTAACATCTGTAATTATAGCAAGCTTCTTGTTACACTCACTAATATGCTTTTAAATGCATAACTGTGGTACCAGCATTCATTTAAGACTCAGTATCATCTGGTGCTTCTTAAATGAATGCCTGTCCTGCACTTTTGCCCCACAAGTAACTACTGATCACAGCGTGTTGTTGAGGCAGTTGCCCCATTTGCCTCATCCTAATTTGTGTTAATTTCATAACCTCATAAAACTTTGAAACAAAATAAGTCCCTGCTTTACTCCTTGGCCACTTTTATACAATCAAAGAAAAAAAATCTCTCTGTTATCAGGATATTGTGATAAATAGTATACATACAGCACAGTTCTGCCCTTTTTACCTCACTCTGCTTGGTTCGGTTATTTTTTGTATATATTTCTACATCTACTAACTAATGCAGAATTGGATCTCAACAGAAAAAGGGTAAATTACTCAATGAAACCACACCCAGGTAACAAGCTGAAAAAACTAAATAACTGGTTTCATTGTTTATCGTCAGAAATTTCAGGACCTGCACTAGTTTACATAGAAAACTCATGAAATTATTAATTAAATGTCTGCTGTATACAATTTTTTAACACTGGCTCGTCAAATCACGCTCACTATTTCACATGATACAGAAAAAGAAGAGTATAAAAGAATTATATATGAAATTGCTGTTTTAATATCTACTGTCTACAATTCTTTAACAATGGATCTTCAAGCGACTCCCCTCTCACAGTATCCTCCTATCTATGGGGTAGATACCCACATTCAATAAAAAAAAAATAATTTCTACTGAGTTATACTTGCTGCTTTCCACAGGACGGTTAGGGTAGGCTATGCTCTCCCTACTACTCCATTAAAATTAGTTATTCCCACACCTGCACACCCATACCCATATTAAGACTGCCTAGAAAGCCCCATACCCACCCCAGTCAGCTACTCCTGAAATACAGAAAAATCAGATACTACAAATTGTTTAGGCTGATATTACACATTGATATACAAATGAACTGGTCTGTCATGTGATAACGTAAGGTTACATAACCTACATCAAAAAATTCCATGTCACCTGGATGATACATGGTCCACAGATGCTACAATAAAATAGCATCAGGAAAAGTAAATAATTACCAGAATATTATATTATTGTGACAGATATAATGGAAATAGTAATGCAGGTACAGTACTTCAGAAAGAGTCAAAATTAGCATGAGCATAAACAAATTATTGTAGGGGGTTGAGGACAAGTAAACCAGATGATGGTAACAGCAGCAGTAATGAGCCACAGCTACATGATTAGGAAGAAGGGGTGATAATGAGCTACATGATTAGCAGGAAGGGGTGATAATGAGCTACATGATTAGGAAGAAGGGGTGATAACGAGCTACATGATTAGGAAGAAGGGGTGATAATGAGCTACATGATTAGGAAGAAGGGGTGATAACGAGCTATATGATTAGGAAGAAGGGGTGATAATGAGCTACATGATTAGCAGGAAGGGGTGATAACAAGCTATATGATTAGGAAGAAGGGGTGATAATGAACTACATGATTAGGAAGAAGGGGTGATAACGAGCTATATGATTAGGAAGAAGGGGTGATAATGAGCTATATGATTAGGAAGAAGGGGTGATAACGAGCTATATGATTAGGAAGAAGGGGTGATAATGAACTACATGATTAGGAAGAAGGGGTGATAACGAGCTATATGATTAGGAAGAAGGGGTGATAATGAGCTACATGATTAGGAAGAAGGGGTGATAACGAGCTATATGATTAGGAAGAAGGGGTGATAATGAGCTATATGATTAGGAAGAAGGGGTGATAACGAGCTATATGATTAGCAAGAAGGGGTGATAATGAGCTATATGATTAGGAAGAAGGGGTGATAACGAGCTATATGATTAGGAAGAAGGGGTGATAATGAGCTACATGATTAGGAAGAAGGGGTGATAACGAGCTATATGATTAGGAAGAAGGGGTGATAATGAACTACATGATTAGGAAGAAGGGGTGATAACGAGCTATATGATTAGGAAGAAGGGGTGATAATGAGCTATATGATTAGGAAGAAGGGGTGATAATGAGCTACATGATTAGCAGGAAGGGGTGATAACAAGCTATATGATTAGGAAGAAGGGGTGATAACGAGCTATATGATTAGGAAGAAGGGGTGATAATGAGCTATATGATTAGGAAGAAGGGGTGATAACGAGCTATATGATTAGGAAGAAGGGGTGATAATGAGCTACATGATTAGGAAGAAGGGGTGATAACGAGCTATATGATTAGGAAGAAGGGGTGATAATGAGCTACATGATTAGGAAGAAGGGGTGATAATGAGCTATATGATTAGGAAGAAGGGGTGATAATGAGCTATATGATTAGGAAGAAGGGGTGATAATGAGCTATATGATTAGGAAGAAGGGGTGATAACGAGCTATATGATTAGGAAGAAGGGGTGATAATGAGCTATATGATTAGGAAGAAGGGGTGATAATGAGCTACATGATTAGGAAGAAGGGGTGATAATGAGCTACATGATTAGGAAAAAGGGGTGATAATGAGCTATATGATTATGAAGAAGGGGTGATAATGAGCTATATGATTAGGAAGAAGGGGTGATAACGAGCTATATGATTAGGAAGAAGGGGTGATAATGAGCTATATGATTAGGAAGAAGGGGTGATAATGAGCTATATGATTAGGAAGAAGGGGTGATAACGAGCTATATGATTAGGAAGAAGGGGTGATAATGAACTACATGATTAGGAAGAAGGGGTGATAATGAGCTACATGATTAGGAAGAAGGGGTGATAATGAGCTACATGATTAGGAAGAAGGGGTGATAATGAGCTACATGATTAGGAAGAAGGGGTGATAACGAGCTATATGATTAGGAAGAAGGGGTGATAATGAGCTATATGATTAGGAAGAAGGGGTGATAACAAGCTATATGATTAGGAAGAAGGGGTGATAACGAGCTATATGATTAGGAAGAAGGGGTGATAACGAGCTATATGATTAGGAAGAAGGGGTGATAACGAGCTATATGATTAGGAAGAAGGGGTGATAATGAGCTACATGATTAGGAAGAAGGGGTGATAACAAGCTATATGATTAGGAAGAAGGGGTGATAACAAGCTATATGATTAGGAAGAAGGGGTGATAACGAGCTATATGATTAGGAAGAAGGGGTGATAATGAGCTACATGATTAGGAAGAAGGGGTGATAATGAGCTACATGATTAGGAAGAAGGGGTGATAATGACCTATATGATTAGGAAGAAGAGGTGATAATGAGCTACATGATTAGGAAGAAGGGGTGATAATGAGCTACATGATTAGGAAGAAGGGGTGATAATGAGCTATATGATTAGGAAGAAGGGGTGATAACGAGCTACATGATTAGGAAGAAGGGGTGATAACAAGCTATATGATTAGGAAGAAGGGGTGATAACAAGCTATATGATTAGGAAGAAGGGGTGAAAACGAGCTATATGATTAGGAAGAAGGGGTGATAACGAGCTATATGATTAAGAAGAAGGGGTGATAATGAGCTACATGATTATGAAGAAGGGGTGATAAGCTATATGATTAGGAAGAAGGGGTGATAATGAGCTATATGATTAGGAAGAAGGGGTGATAACGAGCTACATGATTAGGAAGAAGGGGTGATAATGAGCTATATGATTAGGAAGAAGGGGTGATAATGAGCTACATGATTAGGAAGAAGGGGTGATAACGAGCTATATGATTAGGAAGAAGGGGTGATAAGCTACATGATTAGGAAGAAGGGGTGATAACGAGCTATATGATTTGGAAGAAGGGGTGATAATGAGCTATATGATTAGGAAGAAGGGGTGATAACGAGCTATATGATTAGGAAGAAGGGATGATGAGCTATATGATTAGCAGGAAGGGGTGATAACAAGCTATATGTTTAGGAAGAAGGGGTGATAACGAGCTTTATGATTAGGAAGAAGGGGTGATAATGAGCTATATGATTAGGAAGAAGGGGTGATAACGAGCTACATGATTAGGAAGAAGGGGTGATAATGAGCTATATGATTAGGAAGAAGGGGTGATAATGAGCTACATGATTAGGAAGAAGGGGTGATAATGAGCTATATGATTAGGAAGAAGGGGTGATAATGAGCTATATGATTAGGAAGAAGGGGTGATAATGAGCTACATGATTAGGAAGAAGGGGTGATAACGAGCTATATGATTAGGAAGAAGGGGTGATAACGAGCTATATGATTAGGAAGAAAGGGTGATAATGAGCTACATGATTAGAAAGAAGGGGTGATAACGAGCTATATGATTAGGAAGAAGGGGTGATAATGAGCTATATGATTAGCAGGAAGGGGTGATAAGCTATATGATTAGGAAGAAGGGATGATAACGAGCTATATGATTAGGAAGAAGGGGTGATAACGAGCTATATGATTAGGAAGAAGGGGTGATAATGAGCTATATGATTAGGAAGAAGGTGTGAAAACGACCTATATGATTAGCAGGAAGGGGTGATAACAAGCTATATGATTAGGAAGAAGGGGTGATAACGAGCTATATGATTAGGAAGAAGGGGTGATAACGAGCTATATGATTAGGAAGAAGGGGTGATAACGAGCTATATGATTAGGAAGAAGGGGTGATAACGAGCTATATGATTAGGAAGAAGGGGTGATAACGACGTATATGATTAGCAGGAAGGGGTGATAACAAGCTATATTATTAGGAGGAAGAGGTGATAAGCTATATGATTGGTGGAAAGGGTGATAAGCTATGTGGTTAGAAGTAAGGGGCAATAACAAAACGAAAATGGTACACAGCAAAGCAGACAAAATTTACATGAAATAACTAAGCACTAAACTAATAAAGTAAGGTAAAGAATACTGAGACAGGAAAACAGATGCATTCAAAGAAGATCAAAACATGAGGATCTTCTTAGGTAGGGGAACAAAGAACAGACAGGACTGTCAATTAAGCCATCATACAATATAAATGAACAATATGCAGATGTACAATATTGACAATATACAAGCATGAGAACATGCATGGAAATATAATTTTTAATTTTTTATTTGAAGCAGGGCTGGGAATAGGGAGTGCACTAAAACAGGGACAAGAGCAGAAGAGGGACATAGCCACATGACCACTTATTTATATTAAATCAGCCCAAAACACAAACTATCACTAACTCAGGGAATTAAACAGAATAGACTGTACATACTACTGTGAAAGTGTGGTGGCCAGCATAACAATGCAGAAGATGGATAGGGCAGCAACTGTTTTTAATGTTTTCCGAATTAACACTGCAGTAATTCTGGAGGGAAAAGTTTGAAATTTTGCTGATAACACAAACTTATGCAACAGGGCTGTTACACAAAGTCTGGTTGCTCCCAAGTGGAATATTGTACCAAATGCTTTAGCCAGGTTAAGGTAGGCAGCATGCACCATTTTGTCCTCATCCATTTTCTTGGAGACCTGCTGCAAGAGGTCCACCAGGTTGAATATGCATGATCTGCTGTTGACAAAACCAAACTGGTTTGTATTCCATGTCTGACGTTTCTTTATGTGCTTATTAATCATTTCCATGATAATTCTTTCCATGGCTTTGCATGTGAGACTAGTCAGACTTATGAGTCTGTAGTTCCTGAGATCCACATATGGCCAGCTCTTGTGCAAAGGAATGACCATTACAGATCTCCATTCCTGTTGCACAAAACCTGCATGGAGGCTATGGTTAAACAGTGACACCAGTGGTACCAATAGGTTATGTTCCAGGCTATTTAGGAAATATCCTGGAATATTATTAGGGCCCATCAATGCAGTGTTTTTGACCTTACAGAGCACACATAGGACCTGCTTCCTAGTGATAGCTGGGGGGTTGCTGGATGGTATTTCTGGGGGATGGCTGGGGGATAAACTGGAGCTGAATTTGTTGGCCAGCAGATTTGCTATATCTTTCAACTCCTTGTAGGTGGCTCTACCTACAATTATTTCTGTACATGGCTGTGTGCTGCCTTTGAGATTTTGGACACAGCTAAAGAAACCCTTATGGTTGTCCTTTGTATGGGAGGCTATCTTCACTTCAAATTTGGCTTTAGTAGACATCATTTGCCCTGTTAGTTGTTTGTTTAGATTGATGAGTGTTTTTTTTTCACATGCTGGATGTGGCATTTCCTAATCTCGGCTGTGACTTTTTTCTTTTGTTGTATAACCTGTTTATGTGTGGATTCTACCAAGATAGTTTGGGCTTATTTCTGGCTTTTCCTAGAGGGGACAGATGTAGACCACCCTTGGCAAAGCAGTGTGGCCTGTTGACCATACTCTCCAAAGCTGACAGATATTGTACCCTCTTGGAATTACACCAGAAACTAAGCCAATTATTGAAGTCAATCATCTTTTGCTCATATTCTGGAATCATCCTTGGTGAAGTTAGAATTCTATTCAATGCAGGGCTCATACCAGATTAGGAAACATAGCCTGAGAGTTTTGTAATATCTCTGTCTTCATACAGTCCAGGGAGGTATGTCTCAGGTCATTACATGGGCTATGACTGAGTCATACTGGTACTTGTGGTCTCATGACTTCAGTGCATGAGTGATTTGGCAGATCCTGGCCCCTGATAGACAATGGACTATGATTTTCTACTCAGTTATTCATAGCAAATGGCCTCCAGTTGAATACAAAGAAGAAAAAGTAAAACAACGTTTTACAAGAGAATGCTGCTGATGAAAGAACAGAACAATAAACCAAACAATGAATTACGGTTTGCATATTTAGAAATAAATGAACATTTTTTGGAAAAAGACATTCCTTTCAAGAAGTACAAGGAGTCATTATGCAGTGTTAAGAGGGCTACATATGGATTTCAATACCTATGTCAGCCACAATACCCCAGGTGTAAACCCACACAGATCTTGGATATACTAAAAGAACATTTTGAGCCTAAGACATTGGCAATTGCAGAAAGATTTTGCTTTAGTTACTGCAGCCAAAAGGTGAATGAAACTGCCATGCGTGTATTGCTGAACTGAAAGAGTGTGCTGTGGACTATGAATTAGGTACAACTTTGGATCAAGCACTAAGAGACAGATTTATTAGAGGCATTAATAATGAGGCTTGTCATGGAAAACTTTTTCTGAATCAAATTTAGTACTTCAAAAATGACGTGAGACTGCAGTATGCATGGTGAACACAGAAATATGCAAAGGTACATAAAGCAGAAACAGTGGTGCAAACCTGCATATATAAGTGATTTATTACCCAACAAGAAAAAACACCTTTCATAAGTTTCCTAATTATAAATAGGTTTAATGCCATGACAAAAAGTGTGACAAATAAAACAGCATGTTTCAGTAAAGCAGAGTTACAGGACAAAAGTAAATACAGAAATTATAATGACAAAAATACAAAATATATATTGAAAAAAGAAATGTATGTGAAACTTCAATTGAATTACTAATGTTTCCAATATGTAATTTAAAGAGAAAGATCCACTTGTGTCTATCTTTGCTACGAATGATAAAAGGGTTGATAAAGACTAACACAAGAGTAGCAGTGTCTATGAAATCTGAACAAGTGCATGCTTACTAGCAGAGAGATGTACTCTGAAAAGGCTTTTCTGAAAGCCGAGGCATCAGAGAAGTGTTACTTGCTCTCAATGGTATAAGAGTTTGACGTTTTGCTGTTAACCTTTACTGCAGAAGTTATTTTTTACTTTAATAAATCAGTCTGTGTACTAAACTGAGTGAATTCATCTGGCCTGGAAATTGTGGTGTGATATCTGAACAAAACTTTCTTAATATGATTCATAGGAACTGCTTGCAGAATACCACTGTGAAGTTTAAAAATTACAGATGTGAGTAAAATAATGGCTACAGTATGCAATAAAATTTAAGGAAAAAGTATGTGCCTTTAGTCGTGGTAAAATGTTATGGATCTGCTTTGTGCAGGAGAAAATGGGTGTAGAAACTTGTAAGACACTGAAGACAAATTATGTTTATGAACCAAAATGTGTCAAATTAGTTTAATTCATGGAAAATAACTGAAATTCATGGTAAAATGTTTTATTTACTTATTTATTTATTTGCATTTGTTGACCAGGATAGTCCACTGGGCCATGTTGGCCCATTTTCAGTGGAGGCCCGGGGAGAAAAGCTCCACAGGAAAATTACATTACATTACATTACTTTCACATATACGTAAGTTTACATTATATTACATTACTATTAATAGACAATATTCAGTCTGAAGTATTAGGTAGCATCAATAGAACAGGAAATCATATTTTTCACAATTAAACCAGACTGGCAAATAAAATGCTCATTAGGTAGTCATGTATGTAGTGATTCTTTTGTAAAAGAAAAGAAAAAAGGAGGGAGTAAAAGGATAGAAAACAAAATTGAAGGAGGTGCTTTAGGTAGGAGCATGACAGGGACATTCCCATTTGGAGGACAGGTGTGAGAAGAGGTGGGTTTTGAAGTTATTGTGGTTAGGCATGTTGCGTAGGTGAGAGGGGAGAGAGTTCCAACGTTTAGCTACTGTGCAGGCTATTAATAGTTGGCCTGGGGGAGGAGAGGGTTTGTGTACTTGAAGCAGATTTTGGTTCTCGGATCTTAGGGAGTGGGAGGGAGTGTAGGGCATTAGGGCTGTGGCCAGGGATGGACAGTCAGATGGTTTGAAAATGAGCTTGTGGGTAGTGGTAAGTTGCAAATATCTAAGATAACGTGGGGGTTCTAGCCATTTGAGAATGAGTAGTGAGTGGCAGTGATGAGATGAACTTTTGGAGTTGGTAGCAAATTTGCTAAGTTTGTGGTAGCAGGATTCCAGTTTGGAAAGCAGGCCTAGTTAGAGGTTGGTAAATAGGGGAACACCGAACATGACAGATGGGAGAAGGCAGGTAGTTGCAAGTGTTTGTCGGGTGGATGGGCTGAGATAGCAGTTGTGCCTGTATAGGAGACCAATTTTCTGATGGGTTTTCTTGATAGCAGAGTATATGTGGGAGTCAAGCTTAATGTTTTCATCAATAATGATGCCCAGCAGTTTGGTGGAGGGGACAATTTCTAATGGAGTTTTATTTTGGCTTGTAATGCAGAAAAGATTTCTGTCTAAAGTGGAGTTTCTAGTTGGGATAAAGATCATTAGTTTTGTTTTGGTAGCATTTAGGGCAAGGTGATTGGCTTTCATCCAGGATTCTGTTTTGGAAAAGGCAAGTTGGATTTCTAGTAGCAGTTCAGAGGGGTAGGAGGCTGAGGAGATGATGGTGGAGTCGTCTGCATATTGGATGATGGAGGCTTCAGGGATGGAGAGGTGGAAGTTGTTGAGAAATATGTTAAAGAACAGAGGACCTAGTACTGAAACTTAAGGGACCCCGGTGGGTGTAGGTAGGAAAGGAGAGGTAGATTCTTTCCACTGGATGGCTTGTTGGAGATTACATAGGTAGCTGGTGAACCAGGCAAGGGTGGAGGGAGAGAGATGTAAGGATGAGAGCTGGGATAGAAGCAAGGAGTGGAAGATGGTGTTGAATGGTTTTGAGAAGTCTAAAAATAATGATGATACATATTTGCCGTTATCACGTGCTAGGATGATTGTCTCTAGAAAGGAAAGGAAAGGAGGGCAGTGATGGTACTGTAGCCGTGTCGGAAGCCATGTTGGGTGCGGAAGAGAAGTTTGTTCAAGTTTAGATGTTGCATGATTTGTGCATGGATAATTTTTTCTAGTATTTTTGAGAGAGGGGAGAGTATGGCTATAGGTCTAAAATTGGTTGTGTCTATGTTTTTACCACCTTGGTGAATTGGAATGATGTATGCTTGGCGCCAGATGGTTGGGACATATGATTCCTGCATAGATCTGTTTATGAGAATAGACACAGGATAAGTGATGATTTCAGCAGATTGTTTGAGGAAGGTAGGAGGTAGATTGTCTGGTGCATTACGACAAGGTTTTAGCTTGAGTAGAAGTCTTTTTATTGTGTTTGTGGGGATGGGTTTTAGGGTAAAGGGGGAGGTAGGATGAGGTTTGCTGGTGGGGGAGGGGAGCAGGAGGAGGTTTGCTGGTGGGGGGACAGGAGGGGTGGTCAGGAAAGGAGGAGGATAGTTTTGCTATGCAATCTATGAAGAAATGGTATATTAGTGGCAGTTTCTAGATTGCTGAGAGTAGGGTCTGGGCATGGGTTGTTTTTATTGCCAGAGTGAAGGATGGAGGAAACGGAGCTCCAAAACCTTTTTGGATTGGATGAGTGCATGGATTGGAGTTTGTTGTAGTAGCTTTTGCGATCTTTGGTTATTAATTTTTTGGCTAAGTTCTGCAGTTGTTTAAATTCTAGGAGGGAGTTGGTGGTGTTTTGTTTTTGGTATTGTTTCCATTTTATGTCACGTTGATGCATGATATTTTTAGTTTGATGGGATAGCCAGGGGCAGAGATTTGATTAATTTGGATCTAAGGGGGCCTTGTTGATTTAGGATGGTTAGGAATGTATTGTTAAAATAGGATACTGCATCAAATGGGAGAGTTTGTAGGGGTGACCAGTCAGTGTGTTTCAGGCATTCTGAGAATATCTCAGGGTTGAAGAAGGCTAAGTTGCAGGTTTGGATATATTGGTGATATTTTTGTGGGGGGGAGGATATGTGGTCAACGAAGGCAGGTAGATGGTCGCTGAGAGGGTCGGGTAGAAGACCGGCTTATGAGGCAAGGTAGGGATGGGTAGTGAGTATCCAGTCTATGATGGTACCAGAGGTTTCATCCTTGCTTGGCCTGGTTGGAAGGTTCATGACTTGGGTGAAGTTGTATAAATTGATTGAATGGGATGGTGTATCAGAGTTGAGAGAGACCTAGTTAATGTTAACATCACCAAGGATATAGGTTTCGAGTTTTATACTGGAGCTAAACCAGGATAGTATGTCTTGTAATGTTTTGGTATTATTGCCAGGGGGATATAGATGGAGCTGATGTATAAAGATTTAAAGTTAAGTTTTAAGTAGCCTATTGATATTTCAGCATTGGAGAAGGTAGGGATGGGGTTGGTGTATGGAGTTAGAGTATGGGTGGATGGGTAGATGATAGCCACTCCACTGCCTTTTTTCTGGGTTCTATCATTGTGAAGGATTTCATAGCCAGGAGGAAGGATTTCATTGTCAGTGATGGAAGGTTTAAGCCATGTCTCAGAGATAGCGGTAACATTGGGTTGATTGTGAGCAAGCCAGGCATGTAGGTTAGGGATTTTATTTTTGTGGCTTTGTGCACAGAAGGTGGTTAGTCGGATGGCTTTGGGTTTGAGGGGTTGCTACTTAGATGTCTGGTTGAGTTGGGTCCTGGGTTTGGGTGGATGTCGCTTGATAGAGAGAGGGAGATGTAGAGGTAGAGCTGAAGGAGGTGATGTATGGGAGATAGGGAAGAAGGGTTGTTGAGGGGGAGCCTTTTTTTAGAGGTGATGGTATGAAAGGGGTGATGGGAGGGAGGAGTCGAGAGTATGTTGGCTTTGAAATAATGGCTTGGTTTGGAGCAATATAATTCAGGTGAAATTTGACTATACGTAGTGGATGTATATGGGAGGTAGGTGATGGTGGCTTGGGGTTTAGAGGTGGATGTGTGTTAGGAAGATGTGTAAGGCAGGTTAGACAGGAGAGGGAGATAAGAAGGCTGGTTAGGATTAATGTGTGTGTGTGGAGAGAGTAGTCATAGTTGATGGAGTGTGTGGTGTTTGCATGTGACTGCAGATGGGTGTGGCTAACTGCAGGTTGGGTGTGACTGGAGGGTGGGGTTAGGTTAAGTATAAATGTACAGGCACTGGGGGTGGCTGGGATTTGGGGGCAGGGTAGAGGTGCAGAGTGAGCCCGTAGGGCGAACGGAGCGGGAAGAGCCAAGTAGGAGTGAGAGGTCCACAAAGAGCAGCAAAAAAGTTAAAATCAGTTACTGGGGCTCTGTAGATGGGACTGTATTCAAGCTAGAGAGAAGGTAAACTGCAGTGGGATATAGTCAGATTCAGTGGTACAGTGCAGAGTTGGAATATCTCTGTAATTCAGAGTATTAGCTCTGAAAGTTAACTTAAGTATGGAAGTGAGAACAGCAAGCATGTAAGCATGCGTTTCACTGTAGTGGGTGTATGCTGTCACCTAGTGGTGAAACGGGGGTGAGAGACAGAGTAAATAGCTGGCTTTGAGGGAAAAGAGTCAGGTACAAAGCAACGGGGGGGGTGGGTAAAGGGCTGCAGTAGGCTGCTAACATGCTCGCCAAGAGTAGGTTACAGTTTGCATTAAATACTTTCCGTATGTTAGATAAGATACATTCATGCTAGGTTATGAAGGTTTGTGGGGAAACACACTTTAGAGCAGGCAGTCTGAGGTAATCTTCCTGTGCAGGGGGTATTCCCAGTTTAATGTTTGTAGAGGGGGGAGCAAAATGCTAGGTTATGAAGGTTTGTAGGGAAACACACTTTAGAGCAGGCAGTCCGAGGTAGTCTTCCTGTGCAGGGGGTATTCCTGGTTTAATGTTTGTAGAGGGGAGAGCACCTGAGGGAGCAAGATGCTAGGCTATGAAGGTTTGTGGGGAAACACACTTTAGAGCAGGCAGTCCGAGGTAATCTTCCTGTGCAGGGGGTATTCCTGGTTTAATGTTTGTAGAGGGGGAGCACCCGAGGGAGCAAGTAATGAAGATTTGTGGGGAAACACACTTTAGAGCAGGCAGTCCGAGTTTTGTCAGGAAAGCTGAGCTATCATTTTAGCAAATCAAGGTGAAGCTTCCATGTTTTGCTAAAGCTGACCACTGACATTTGCAATGAAGCAGAAAATGGATAAAAATGCATGAAACAGAAATATTAATCAAGTCAAGTATAGAAAATAGGCAGCTCCAGCTACAGACACTTTAAAAAGTGCTAATGTCACATGCACTTGTGATTATAAGCTTACTGTGACTCACAAGCTGCAAACCTGAGCAGATCCTCTACATGTCCACTGCAGCTACCTAGAACAGCAGACCTTTGTTTTCTAATGCAGACTTAGAGGCAATGATATTAAGTATTACTTGACAATTCAAAACATATGACAATAAACACAGAAGTTGGTTTGTGTATAACACACCACCATTCACCACCATCTGTGTTTTTAAGAATAATGGCAATTTATTAACTGATATCAATGTAGTTGCAAACTGGCATGATTTGTTGATTAACATAAAGGCTGAAAGTGAGCATCCTTATATAAAGTGCTGCAAAGACTTCAAGATGGTGGCTTGACAGTTAAAATCAAAATGTGAGTTTGGCAAGTCGAAGACTGTATTTGAGATGAAGACCAAATGTATATGAGTGTGCGTGTGTGTGTGTGTATAAATATATATATATATATATATATATATATATATATATATATATATATATATATATATATATATATATATATATATATATATATATATATAGGTTTACTATTAGATTTTCGAAGCGAACTCCGTCGACTGTACTGTTGTCGAACATGGAAGTTTGAAAACGGTAACATCGAACACAAAAAGCCAACCTAGGAATGGTTTTAACATGGGTCGAGATAGGTGTTCAGTGTTATTGCCGAACTACAAACCTCTCCCCTATCTTGACCCATGTTAAAACCTGTTCCTAAGTTGGCTTTTGGTGTTCGATATTACCAATTTTGAACTTCCGTGTTCGACAACAGTACAGTCGACGGAGTTCGCTTCGAAAATCTAATAGTAAACCTATATATCTATATATCTATATATCTATATATATATATATATATATATATATATATAAATATATATATATCTCATCTTCTTTCGGCTGTTCCCATTAGGGGTCGCCACAGTGGATAACCTTTTTCCATTTCTTCCTGTCCTCTGCATCTTGCTCTGTCACACCAACCACTTGCATGTCCTCTCTCACCACATCCACAAACCTTATCTTAGGCCTTCCTCTTTTCCTGTTAGCTGGTAGCTTCATCCTTAGCATCTTTTTCCCAATATACTCAGCATCCCTCCTCAGCACATGTCCAAACCAACATAATCTTGCCTCTCTGGCTTTGTCTCCAAACCTTCCAACCTGGGCTGACCCTCTAATATACTTATTCCTAATCCTGTCCACCCTCGTCACACCCAGTGTATCTTCGCCACCTCTACTCCTTGCATCCTCACCATTCCTCTATCCTCCCTCTCATTCACACACATATATTCTGTCTTAGTCCTGCTGACCTTCATTCCTCTTCTCTCTAGAGCACATCTCCATCACTCCAGGGTCTCCTCCACCTGTTCCCTACTCTCACTACAGATCACAATGTCATCTGCAAACATCATAGTCCATGGGGACTCCTGTCTGATCTCATCTGTTAACCTGTCCATCACCATTGCAATTAAGAAAGGGCTCAGAGCTGATCTTTGATGTAACCCCACCTCCACCTTAAACGCATTTGTCACTCCCATAGCAGACCTCACAGCTATCACACTACCCTTGTACATATCCTGTACCACTCTTACATACTTTTCTGACACTCCTGACGTCCTCATAATATACCACAACCCTTCTCTCTCTCTCTCTCTCTCTATATATATATATATATATATATATATATATACATACACACACACACACACACACACACACACACACACACACACACACACACACACACGTGTGTGTGTTTGTGAATAAGAGATCTTCCCAAAGCTGAAGGCAAAGAAAGTTCTTCTGTGCTCCTACAACTGTAGCAAATTGTTTGCTACAACTGTAACAAGCAGTTTGCTACAGTTACTGCACACAAGAAAGATACACAGATATACACAGAGCATTTTTGCAATGACAGTAAATACAATATTGGCCTTATAAATCAATACCAGCACCACACCCGGCACCTGAGAATTGCTATCCCTTACAGCTTGCACCAGGGGTAGCCACCCCCCTTTGCCTTACCCTAGTTATGACTCTACTCATGTGGTTCTACAGATGCATGAATGAACTACAGGTGCTTTTTGATTTAATTATAAAGGAAATCTGATGCATAAAATCTACAGCAGTAGTACTATAGTATGGAAATTGTGCCTTGGCATTGGAAACTACTTGAATAAATTGATTTCAGAAAATGTAAAACAGTGCTGACTTGTGATAAAATGCCGGCACAATATGAAAAATTTCCCATTGTCGCTTGCGATATCTATGCCATGTGGCATACTTGTTGTGAGTCAATCTTGTCAGGCTTTTGGGGGTGAAACATCTATTGCAGGCACATCAACACAATTTGTTTTTGCTGATTAAAAAAATACTCCAAAACTGAGAAAGAAAAACGTTTGGAGTAAATAAATCCTATCATTGCTTTAGAGGATGAAAATTCACACTGGTTATTGACCAAAAATGATGTTTGGCGAGCAGAAGGGCATATGTACAATAACTGTAGCAAGAATCCAAAGATAGGCTAAATACTGTCATCATGCTATCAAACAGCAGGTAGAATCTTTAAGAGTTGTAGTAACACTGATCAACTCTCAAGAATTTTGGTATGTAAACCTCGGGACAAAGATAGATGATAAATATGTCCGTCATGCAACATGGAACAAAAAATGACTAGACCAGCAAAACTGTACTCATGGTAATTCCCAGGTGGTTGCTGGAAAAGATTACTAAATCATTTAATAAAATTATTTAGTGCTTTTTGTTTACTTCTGCATATTATTACTGACATTGGAGCATGATTTATAGTGCAAGAATACTCTTTTCCACTTCTGCAATAGGGCACCCTGCAACTCGTGGTTTAGATGAAAGATTCATAGAGGCCTTCAGAGCAAGTAAATGCTGATGCATACACTGTTTGAAACTAAGGATAAAATAATTTAGTTTTCCTGTTAAATATGGAACAACTCTAAATTTTTCTGCAGGACAGTCACCATCAGCATTGCTCTTGTGGAAACTCATAAGAACCAGGCTTGAATGTACAAAATAAAGTTTGAAAGAGCCTATTCAAATAGTTCCCACACATTTTCAGCATGAAACAAGCTAAAGACATAACATTGAAAGACAAAGATTCAGTGCATCTCCGTTCTACCAAAGGGAAGGTCAAATAAGGATTACACACATTAAAACATACTTAGTCATTGTTTTTAACATAATAAAGTCCAAGGAAATGATCAAGGCCTTTTTATGCAGGAGATATTTTGATCAGCTGAGACCTAGGCCTCATACCTCTCAAGTGTACCTCATTACAAGGAACGTACCTCATTTGGGGTCTTAAAAAGCTCATGTTCCCTGAAATTCCTCAAAGTTCCACATTGAAAGAGTCTGTCACACATTCAGTGTTAGGAATTTTTTAAGTGAAATCCATTGTAAATTGAAATTAATCATATTAATTCATTAAAGGATCTTCTTTATAAGTAAAACCAGCATATTTTAACCATCCTATGACCTTCCTAGTTGAAGTTGTTAGTAAGCCATTAGTAAGTGTTCCACATTTTGCCCATTTGTTCCACATTATGAAGGCGAGTGTTCCTCATTTTGGCGATGGAAGGTTGAGAGCTATGCTAGGCCTTCTATATCTAAGGACTGTAACCCTTCTGAAGCACATAATTAATTTATAAGAGTACTGCAGTGTGTCTATGTTGACATGACAGATGCAGATAAAGTCAGTTTCTAGTTTTATTTGTTTCCAAACTCTGTACAAGAGACTGTCATAACAACTTCAAAGAGTCAGGAAAACTTGCCTGAAGTGAGAAGATCACAGGGGGATAGAAAACCAACAATCATCTTATACCTAATAAGTTATTTTCAGTTAAACTGTCCTGTATATCACTACTGAACTCTCTACATCATTACATGGGCAGAAAAAATATTTTACATTATACAGCCTTATATTAAAAACAGGATTATGTGGTATCATAAGCTATGTATGTAAGCACAGGACCTCCATAAAATTGAGCCCATATGCAGCTTACGTAAATTTTGACTGCACATGTTATGTAGTGTTTAGCTGAATGGTGGTTTCAAGACTGTGTGTTTGAGATCCATGTACATTTATTTGAGTATCCTACATCCCTTGAGAAGAGATCAAGTTACATTGGGGGGGGGGGGGCAGAGCGAGAGGGAGAGAATTACCTTGTGTTACCCCAAACTATGAATATTTTGTAGTCAACTGGGGTCAGCAGATAGAAAATGTCTCTAGCACATATTAAAACATGAGACTGATTTTGCACTAACCTGAAACACAAACTTTTTGTAGTTAATTATAGCCAAAACACAGAACATGCTAAGTTCCAGAGCTTAAATATTCCTACGTGAAGTGAAGGCACTATACTCTGGAGTAAACCCTGCTATTATGGCTGCTTAAATAACGTCTTCCTAAGGTAACCAACATTATCCAGAAAGAACATTCCCATTTATTTCTGCCTACATCATATGTCTGGGATAATCTTTAATATATTTTCTTTGTACTGCATTTTCTAGATTAATGTAGGAATCATCAAAGCACAAAAGCATGCAAAGCAGACAACTAATACAGACAAACAAATTGATTACAAAACAGTATACTTAACGTCAATAAAAATGTATTCATTTTTTCCTAATTAGAAGAGAGAAAGCCAAAACACACTGAACATTTAGAGCACAACACAGTTGCACCCAATTCTTATATCAGCAAACCAATTTATCCAATCTTCAAAAAACACAAATATCACAGGAATATTCTATTTTAGTTCATATATTCACTTCCAGAATTAATCATTTCCCATCATGCTAGCAAATGTTGAATCCCCTAGATCATTTCAAATATAACACGTCATGCTGAAAATGGAAATGAACAAATGATGCAAAGAAAAGGTAACAATATATCTATGATGACTACAGAACAGCTACTTGAATGTTAAAATGTGTTGCCATGCTGTATGTGTGAATGTGGGCAGTGATATTGGAGGGTAGATAAAAGAACACATCTGTTAAAGAAATGGTTTATAACTATAGCACACTAGTACTGACACTGTCTTGTTCACTGTTTTTAGCATAAACATTAAAGGGTACAAGGTTAGGCATATTTATTTGTGGATGATACAATAATACAAAGTACTTCAAGTACCTCTGTTGGGATCAGTGAAAAACACCAAATAAAAAAATTATATCTGCAACACAAATCAGGGAGCTATGCTGCGCGCACGTGTGTGTGGTGGTCCTGACATCAATTAAAAGAAAGCAACCATGAAGTTATGACATATTTTCGGACATAACAATAACAGTTAAATCCCATTTTAAGATGGTGATAATGGTAAGAAGGATGCTTATGTGCATAGTGAAGGGAACGACAATGAAATTAAACAGCAACTTTTGTTATGTTCTTAATACAAAAACAGCCGTCAAACACATATGCAACCATGAAACTTTTATATTTGCTACTTAAATGGTGATAATGATGATGACAAACACTGGAAATGACCAAACAAGACATTCCGACGACAACATGACTCTTTTCCTTGTAAAAAGGTATATGCTACAGTGCTAAGCACATTCATGTTTCCATGAATGCATGAACTGTCTAAGTTTTGCTTCTGTGTTCTACATACTTGATATTAGAAAGCATGCCAAAATAAGGCCATCAGGCAGTGTTCCAAATTAATTAGTTGAAGTGACACATATGAAAGCCAAATAATATGTATCTGCTGGATGTCAGTTTCGATTACCTACTTCTCCGACTTATAAACAATAAACCACTCCGAAGGGACCATTGATAACTTCTTAATGTGACAGTACAGCACAGACAGTTAAGGTCATTGTTGTAAATCCTACACTATAGCTAGGGAGCTTAGGCTATGACTAGGAAATAGCCATTCTTAATGTAGGCCTAGATTTTATTTCACACTATTTTCACTTTCATAATGTGGTGTAACACTCAGCAAGTAACTTTATCAAACCAGTGTTCTAAGGTAATCCTTTAAATAAGGCACTTGTATCTACTGGGTTATACCTTACATCTGCTATATGCTAATGGTTAAATGTATGCATCCTCCCAGACCTTCACAGCCATAGAATGAGGTGAAGATGACAAATGTATATTATGCTACATAAACCAATAAATCAGGTCCTACTGCAATGACCATTAAGTATTTCTCCCCTCATGTTTTGCTGGCTCTCAGGTGCCAGCAGTGTTTTTTCGGATGGCAGGTAGTTAGTCATGCACCTTGCTACAGTCTATGCAGTCAGACAATTCAACTCTTTAACAACATTCAAATATTCAGCAAATTACCCAATCCTCCTCCACCTCAATAGAGACATGGCTGAGAGAAGCTGAGCTTCTCTTTAATAAAAAAAAAATTTGCTATTCTCAACAAAAACATTCTCATCTGATTTCAAATTATACTCACTGGATAACACAGAAATCCAAACAATTACCACAGCCAAACTACTAGGCATTACCATAGATAAACTAATGTTTGAGCATCATATCTGCAATAGCATTATAACAATGCATATCAAACTAGGAACTCTCTATAGATAAAAATCCTTCCTGGATTACTCAACCAGAAAAATCCTTGCCAACACTTTTTTGCTACCCTCTCTCTTATATGCAGCTCCTTTAGACACCAATTTACAATCTTCTCTTAAAAACAATCTCCAATTCTGCTTCCATAAAATCGCCATGCTTGTCACAGGCCACTCTTACCGTTCACATCACTGCCTAGCCATAAAGGAACTGAAGTGGCTTGAACTCACAAACCATCTAAACCTAGTTCAACTGCCAGCTGATGTGTAGTATAATTTGCAGTTCGAAAATCATCTAATCTAGTTTTCCAGATTTTGAGTTTTGAACTTTGGTGATGTTCGACGTTTGATTTTTGCATTTTCTAGTCGCACAACAGTGCATTCGTAGTTGTCATTCTCGGTAATATAAAGGTAAACCGGCACAGTAGACCCCTCTAGAAACTCATGCAGGATAGCCCTGTCAAAGCCAGCTCTAGCCCTGGAAATCACATTCAGATTGTTTTGCTTGGTGAAAGTATGAACAGAAGACCAAGTAGCAGCCTCAAGGATGGAACTGGTATCCAGCCGCTTGATAAAAGCAAGAGAGGAGGCAACAGCTCTGGTAGAATGAGCCTTTCCTGATGGGGAATGACATTTACCATGAACCAAATAGCAAAAATAAATGGCCTTAGAAATGCAGAAATCGATGGTTTGCTTAGAAACAGCAAAACCCAAAGACCTGGGATGAAAGGATACAAAAAGCTGCACAGATTTGTGAATAACTTTAGTTCTCTCCAAATAATATCTGAGCTGTGTATGCATATCTGAAGTGTAAAGAAACTTCTCACTGGCACACTGTTAAGAAGGAAAAAGGAAGGCACATGAACAGACTGATTAAGGGACAACTCATTAACCATCTTGGGCATAAAATAAGGGGTAGCACTAAGAGACATCCTCTTGGCTGAAGTGAGAGCCAAAAGAAGAACGGACTTCCAAATACAATGCTGTAAGGAAGCTGAAGCAGCAAGCTCAACAGCAGCTGGAGTCAATTTTTCAAGAACAAAACTGAGGTCCCAGGAAGGTGGAACTGGCTTGCTGGGAGGCCTGACATGAAGAACACCTTTAAGAAATTGCTTGGCCTGAAATCTAGAGGTCAGAGGAGTCAGCAAAGGCAGACAACCAGAAATTGCTAACAGGTGAGCCTTAATGAAAGAATATGTCAACCCAGCATGGAGCAGATCACACAAATAAGAGAGAACCAGAGGAATCCCACACAGACAGGGGGTCCTGATGGCAGAGCAGCATAAGACAGAACATCTTTTCCATTTGGACAAATATGATTTCTTGGTAGTGGATTTCCTGGCAACCTGCAGGACCTGAAGCACATATTCAGAAAAGAGGTATCTGAAAGGGATCAAAACCCTATCATTCATAGCAAAACTTGAAGAGTGGATAAGACGTACAGAACCATCCCCTTCAAGGAAAAGTTAGGGAGTCTACTTTTCAAGCCCAAGGACTTGGGACTCTGAAACAGAATAGAGGAAGTTATCACTCAGAGGGGAGGAAAAAAGATCTACGTGGGGAACACCCCACTGACGTACATTGTACAGCAAAATGTTTCTGTGAAGCATCCATTTGTGAACATGAATGCTGGACCTGCTCAGAGAGTCTGCTACTAGATTGTGCTCTGAGAGAATGTAAACAGCTAGAAGAGTCACTTGATACGGGATGGTTAGATCCCAGACCTGAAGAGCTAGTCTGCAAAGAAGATAGGACTTGTACCTCCTTGCTTGTTGACATATCACATCACTGTGATATTGTGTGTGAAAATTTTGAGGATGAAAGAGGGAATGAAAGGCCTGAAGAGCTAGAAGCACAGCCCTCATCTCCTTTATGTTGATGTGGTCTGACCTATGATGAAGAGGACACAGACTCTGAACCTTGAGATAGCTGAAGGAGGCCTCCCATTGCCTGTCTGAGGTGTCTGCAAAGAGCTCATGAGTCAGAGCTGGAGTCTGGAAGGAATCCCTGGGTTGCTAGAAAGTTGATGAATCCACCACTGAAGCTCAAACTTGAGACAAGGAAGGAAGGGGACTGGGAAGTCCCAGGGGTGACCATGTTGGAACTACACTGATTTGAGGCACCACACTAGCTTTCTCATGTGGAACCTGTCCAGAGAGAGCATGGGAATGGTGGAAGCCATAACCCTGAAGACCCTGAGAAAGTCCCTGGCTATGACCGAAGCCAGAGGAAGAACAGACTGGAAAAAGACAGTACGAAACAGGGCCCTTGGGGGCAGGCAGAGATGCTAGCATGGGAATGGTCTGACTGCAACCAAGGAAATTATGATTCTGAGAAGGTGTCAAAGCTGATCTCTGGAAGTTTATGGTGAACCCCAGACTCTGCAATAGGGAAATAGTAAACTGGAGAGCCTGAAGCAGAGCCTTGGTGGGGGTGGGGGTGGGGGTGAATGAGCAGATAGTGAAAGATCTGAACTCCTCTCATCCTGCAAAAGGCAGTGACAGGAGTGAGGCATTTAATGAATACCATTGGGGCAGTAGAGAGGCCAAAAGGCAAAGCAGAAAACTGAAAATGCAAGGAAGAATCAGAGAAATGTAAAAATGTAATGAAAAGGGGATGGTAGGCATCCTTGAGATCCAGACAGACCAGAGACAACATTCGGAAGGAAAGGGTAGAGAAAGGTATTAAGCTGGGAAAGGTCCAGAAATGGTCTGCAAGTGCCCTCTTTTCTGGGAAACAAAAGCATTCTGGAATTAAATCCCCTCCCTAGCTGGGCAACAAGCACAGCAGATGGGTGTTCAGACCAATGTATAATGATGATGTTTGCACTGATGGCAAAGAAATTCTGAGTATGTGCATCACCTTTATGACCTACTCCTTGCACGGGAAGCATACATGTGATGTATGGTGTCTGCAAGTACTAAAGGCTTTGAGGAGATCCTTTTGTTTATGAACACTGCAGCAGTCATTTGGAAGGGGATCTTAGGAATACTAAGACAGCCCATGAACTGAGTCTAGCATCTGAAGCTAAGAACAACTACAAATCCTTTTTTTTGTTATGTTGGAAAACCAAAAATAATAATAGCACTGGGAAAACGTTATTCAATGTGACACTTCCTACTCTGACCTGTTAGATACTGACTGTGACAATAGCAGGTACTTACAGCCATGCCAACAAAAGTGGGGCAGTGGATGTGTAACATATGCCAGCATAGCTAGCTGGAATTTTGTAAATAATTTTATAAATAATTATGTCACTTGTATATCAAACTGATTTGTACAGATGCTTGTGCTGAAAATGTATTTGTGAGGTTTACTTGTGTTAAAATGTATCAACTGTGTGTCCTGCTGGAAGGAAAATAAATGTACATGTATTATTATAACCAAATTAAATGTATATGTTTTAAAAGAGGACTGGAAGAGAACAGGCTAATCTCAAACTTTAAAATATATCTGAAATTAAATAACTTTTTAGGTTAAGCCATAAATATGTTATCCCACAATTCTGAATGGAGTCAGAGACGCAATGTCTGTACTAGAGAATAGGAAGTTTTATTTGGATTATAGGATTGGTTTTATGGTCTTATGACTTTTAGCACCTGCACCACATCTGAGCAATGCTCTTATGTCTGCATTATTGACATTTTTTTTGTTTTTGTTGTATCTTTCGGCTTTTCCTGGTTAGGGGTCGCCACAGCACAACTCTGGTCCGCTAATGATTGGCAGTAGATTTTTACGTACCGAGTTGCCAGCTCTGATGCACAACCTTCAATGAAGGTATGCCCATTCACGCATGTCTCCACATAGAAGATGCTCTAGCTAAGAATCGAACATGACAACGTCATACTGTGAGGCGACAACACTACCTCAGCACCACCACCGCAGCAACTGCTAAAATCCTAGCAGCTTATAGTGTTGGTGATAGCATGGGAAACAAAGCCAGATAACCAGATGTGTGTGATGTCATTCTGTAAGCCAGAAATAAAACTTAGATATTAGTAGAAAATTGCTCTCAGCATTCTGTGTTATGTCCTTGATCTGACAACAAAGACTACTTACCCATATTATCTTGTCTTGCTCTATTCAGTAAGTAGGAAAATACATTATTTACATTAGTCAGAAAAATATAGTGAGAATAGTTATGTGTTATTTTTCTGTGACTGTATGACTCTTACCAGCTGTGTTATTTTTCAATATTTCCTGTTACTGAAACTCTGGTGTTTACTGTAAATAGATATTTAGTATTTTTTGTTCTTTTATTACTTATTATTAAATATATTTAATCTTATCATAGTGGCTGGCCCTTTTTAGAAAATATTTAAGTTTTGAGAGTATTTGCACATATTTATTTGGCAATAACTCTGGCCACTCCTGAAAGCCTTGTTGTTTGGGCAACATTAGCATTTGTATTAATATTAGCTTCACTCTGCATAACTGAATAACCTTTTAAGAGCCTTCTGGTAACTGACTGGTGGCAGTGGAACTATCTTATATTCTGGAAAGAAGGTGGAATAGCTAGGAACTCTGTGCCAGCCTTTCCCAGGTGTGTGTGGGTAAAAATTAAATCTCAAAGAGAGTGTGTGTGTATGTGTGTATGTGTGTGTGTGTGTTTGTGTGTGTGCTCTTAAGGAAAACTGTGCTTGATGCAGAGAGGTCTGTATCTGGAAATACTGAGCATATCCATTTGTATTTTAAGTGAATGTCCCTGTCCAGTGTCAGTGGTGATGATTCAGGCTCCTTGATTATTGGCCCAGAGTGGGGGACGTCACACTGACAATACTAGCTAACAAATTTAGTTCCAACTTCATCCTGGAAATGACTAAAGTCCACTTTTTCTTGAAGCTCTTAGAAACCCCTGCCTTAATTACCAAAGATCATGTACTAAAGTTACTTTTAAAGACTAAAAACAGTTCCTTCATGGGACTTGATAATATAACAGGCTGTTTAATAAATAATACCAACCAACCAAATCCTGGCAGAGTCACTCCCTAAAATATTTAACTGGAGCTTAACCACTGGCTTCATCCCAGAAGTTTGTCACATAGCTGTGTTGATGACAGTCCACAATGCTGACCCCACAATTGACTCTGGGAATTAAAAGCCCATCAGCTGAAGACTTACATACAGAAAGCTATGCAGCATATTATAACTGACTTGAGTAACTATGACATTAAAAATCTCATTAGAATAGGCATGCAGAAGGCTGGCTTTGTTAAGGGTAGATCCTGTCTAATGAATGTGGTTATCTTCTTTGAAACAGTAACACAAGCTGATGACAGTGGCCATGTGATACATATTGCATACCTTGACCTAGCCAAGGTCTTTGTCACTATACTCAATAGTTAGTCATTTAAATGCATTACAGATAGATCCTTTTGTAGTAAGATGGACAGCAAATTACTTAGAATGCCCAGGACTAGTTTGTTGAGGGATGTCCTCTTCCAGGAAGTCAAAATATCATTCAAGCTGTCAATCTGATAAAGTTCATATTGGGGTGTATGATGGTGCTCTATTTCTGTGTCAATAGGTCCACTTGTTGGTACACCAACCATAGTTCTTTTTTGCCAGGACTGAGCATTAGGGGATACCAGCGCTGCCTTGGCCATTCTGGTGTTATTCAAATGACCCGTGGCCCTTCCTCCCTTATTTTCATAAGTACCCTGGGGAATAAGGGTACTGGATGGAAGGCATAGAGGAACAGACCTGTCCAAGGGAAGGAGAAGGCATCCATCCTCCAGGCTGATTTGGTTTTAGTCCTTGAGCAAAACATTTCTAAGTGAGTGTTTTCTTTTATGGCAAAAAGGTCTCTCTCTGGCACACCCCATTCTCTGGCTATGCCGGGAAAAACTTCCCAATGCAGTTGCCACTTGTTTTTAAACTCAGAGTCCCCTCTGCCCTGTGTCCATAAGTTGTTGCAGTGAGCCCCCCAAGCTATGTCCATGGCATCTGTGATCAGAGTTTGGTTATGAGGAATAATCCTGAAGGGAAGGTCCGGGTTGAGGAAACAGGCTTGGGCCCACCAAGAAAACTCTTTCCTGAGGCAAGGGAAAAGCGTCACCCTGAAGTTGAGAGATTGGGAGTCTTGGCACCAAACATTTCTAAGGTATCACTGTAGCTTCCTCATGTGGAATCTGGCAAGGGGGATCATGAGAATGCAAGAAGCCATGTAACCGAAAGCTTTGAGAAACTCTCTGGCAATGAGGCAATTCCTGTGAAGGAGTTTTTGGAAGTATTGCATTAGAAAAGTAACCTTGTCTGGAGGAAGGAAAGTTATCTGAAAAAAGGAGTCCAACAAAGCCCCCAGAAACACAATCCTGTTTGTGGGAATGGTTTGTGACTTTTGGATACTGGTGGTGAACTCCAAGAAAGCCAGAGTTTCTTGTGTGTAAAGCAAATCCATTTTGTGTTTTTCTAGATTTGTTGCTTAAATTAGTCTATCATCTTTGTAGGGATAACTCTGAATGTCCTTTGACCTGCAGAAGGCTATCACTGTGGCTAAGCATTTGTGAATACCCTGGGTGCAGTAGACAAGCCAAAGGCCAGAGCACAAAATTAATAATGCTTCACACCTGCAATGAAGTGTAAGAACTTCCTGTGAGTTTTTTCTATAAGAATGTGGAGGTATGTGTCCTTTTATTCTACAGTTACCACGTAGGCATTGGGGGAAATCACTGACAGCAACTGTTGAAGGGTTAGCATTTTGAATTTTGGTACCTGCAAGAATTTGTTGAGCCTCGACATGTCCAGGATAGGTCTCCAGGCACCCTCTTTTACTGGGATGAGAAAGATCCTTGAGTAAAATCCCTTTCCTTTTGATGTGTTTTGTACTGGTTCAACAGAACCTTGTGCGCAGGAACTGAATTTGCTTTATGGCCTCTTTCTCTTGGTTTGGGGGAATATCTGGGAAGCCTAAGCGAGTTATAGGTTGTTTGAACTGAAGTCTGTAGCCTCTTTTTATGATTTTCAGGCATGTCTTCTAATAAAAGCTCCTGTAGCTGCTGTACTTCTGGATGCTTCCACAGCATCACAGCCACAGTGCAAGGAGTGCTAAGCTACTTGAGGGCAGGAGTTGCCTAAGTCTAGCAGTTCCTTGCAGAGGGTCTTATTTTCAATCCCCACTAATTTTTGCTTTATCTGGTCTAAGAAAGTCTCCAAATACCTGACCTGGCAAGTAACTGGCAATTTAGTGCCCCCATAACCAGGGCAGCAGAGGTGTAGACTTTCTTTTTAAACCTAGCCAAGGCTGTACATTATCAGCTGACAGGGGATTTTTTGATGTGCTAGCTTTAGCTCCCTTAGAGCCCGAGTCACCACTTCAGGGTTTGCTACAGGGTTATTAAAAAGGTGGATATGGGAATCCAGAACTCTGTAAAATCTGTCTGGTTTCCAACAGGCAAGCGGGAAGGAATCTGGCTGCAAGGAAGACTCAAACAAAACATTGCCCACTGTCTCTAAAACTGGAGGAATGCCAAGGGATTTATGCTTGGGAAGCTTTAGGAATTCTCTAACTTTCTCAGGTGTGGAGCTGAGGCAAAGTTCTTATCAGAACCTGAATCCCCATAGGAAACAACAGACAGACCTTCCTCAAAGGTGGATTCATCTAGGTCAACTTCACCGTCAAAGGAATCAGGAGACTCCTGAGGGGAAATGTCCCTTTTCCTTTTACCTGGAGAAGATTCAGGGGCAGTACCTGGGAGAGAAAGGCATCTGGATCTGAATATATTGATCAAATCCTCAGCCAGCCTAACCAGGTCCTGTTGATAGGTCTGAGCTTGGGAGTGATAGCTGGTAGGCCTCAGCAGGGGGAAGCTGGATGCAGCCTTTTTAAGTGAGACATTAGGTTTAGGCCTAAGGGTGATATCAGCATTAGGGCCAGGACATTAAATGACATCCAAATCCCAAGAACAGTGAACTTAGGGAATCTCCTGATGATAGGAGACTCTGGTCTCCCCTTCAACAGTCTGTCAACAGTCACCAGAAGCCAGAACCTGAAAAGTGGGTCTGGACCCAACCAATGAACTATGTTCTTCAGCATGTACAGAAGTAGAGGGACCCAGCAGCATACTGGACTCTGAATGGGCTTTGACAGAGGCCTGTGCCACAGCCTTAGTCACTGGAGGGGACTGTAAAAGCATCTCACATTCTTCAACAATAACCAGCCTGGATGAACTAACAGATGGCAAATGAGCATCACCTGGTACTTTATGCTTTAGACGCTTCTCCTTCTTATGCCTCGGGAGATCAACTTTTTCCCACCAGCAGACGACTTTGTATGAGAAGACTTAATGACTCGCTATAGTGCTTAGCAAAAATTTCAGCCCTATGCTTGATCGTCCTACTGTTAAAGGAAACATAGAACCAACAGTTAGGAGCATCATGCTCTGGGCCTAAACATGTTAAAGACCCAGTGTGGTATCTTCTTGCCACAGCAGAGACAGTTATTAACTTTCTCTTACTTTAGTTAAGAAACACATGAAAAGCTCCAATGGAGGACTTGACTTTAGATGTTTTCTTTCTCTGCTGCAGACCAACCAATGTACAGCCTGGCACTCTGTTTCAGGTTCCAATGGCAAGAAAGAAAGTACAGCTGTGTGAAATGTTACCATAAAAACAGATGTCCTTCTCTTCAGTGTTGTAGTATTCTTTATCAATGGGATTCCCTGACAGTATACCAAAGCCTTATGATTTAATAGATGTCGTATGTCACAAGTATGCTCCTCGCTCAAAGTGTAGGGCATAAAGGTCCAAAATACAATAAAAGGTGCAATGTCAACAAAATAAACTTGGAACCAAAATGATTAATACCATTGAGGGTTCAAAAATGGTTACAATTATTTTAATATAACATTTCGATAGAAAATTTAGTGCTTTTGTCCCATAAAAGAGACTTCATCAGAATAAAATAATCTTGAAACAAGAACATTGTATACTGGCCATAAAATAATTTCTTTGGTTACTTGATAGTTGACGGATTAAAATCACTTCTTCCTTAAAGTAACAAAGGATAAAAAAAACTAACCCACATCCTTTAATTTCAATGAACCTTCTCTGCAACATCTCACTGTTATAAGCATTACTTCTAACCATAATTTCAACAAATGCCAAAATATCATAAACAATAATGACATTAAAAATACGGGTCTATATTAGATCACCGAACGCTTAAAAAAGCAAACGGTGATTAATCGACCCTATGTAAGCGAAAGCTTACAATCTCGAACTGTCAGAACAGCAATTTTTTTCCTAGGGAAAAAAAATCGCTGTTCCAAAACACATACACACAACACAAGCACACCAAACAAACAGCAATCAACACACATACACCTAAAATCTGACACCTAACCCTACGCTAAACTATGCACACACCACTAACTATCCACTTACCTTAACCCAAATCCTAACCCTAAGGTCCGTCACTATCGCACTCACCTCACCCGCTCCCTAACCCTAACTCACCTAACCTGCCCTAACCCTCACGTCCACACAATCGCACACATACCTAACCCACACCCTAACCCTAACTCACCTAACCTGCCCTAACACTCACATCCACACAATCGCACACATACCTGAACCCGACCCGTAACTTTCCACCACAGCACTGAAAATATAGAAGCAACAGAAATGGACAACCGAATTCTTTCCCTAGGAAAAAATTTGGGTTTCTGTTGCTTCGATATTTTAAGCTTTCTCTTACATAGGGTCGATTAATCACCGTTCGCTTTTTTAAGCATTCGGTGATCTAATATAGACCCAAAAATACAACTTATTAGCCCTTAAATTTAAACAGGTGCAATTAAAACATGTTCATTCAGTCCTGGGGAAAGGTAGCTGCCAATTCATTTTGCATAATTTTAGACGTGCTTTCCAATTCCCCCTTAGGTCTTGTTTGATCTTTTCCAAAATTCCACAGGAAAATTTCTTAAAACCATTGGACTCTGTAGAATGTCTGTACACAGCACTATTTCCATTTTTGTGGCAATGTCATAAGTATGTTCATAAATGTGTATCCTAAGTGCACAGTCTGTTTTGCCAGCACAGAATGCTCTGCATCCTGCACATGTTGCCAAACAAACCACTCTGGGTAGTATAGTTCCCATCTTGAAATATTAGTTTAGTTTTCAAAATATTCCCAAGCACTAAGGTTTTAACCTTAATAATACATGTACACTGTCTATAGCACCCACACCTGGCTTGTCTTGAAAAGGAGGTTTCTGAGAAGTAGGAGTCTGAGCAGACTTAGCAGGTGAAACCCACTAGAACCCTTCTTACCTTTGAGAAGAGAGTGATGCTTTCAGTGAACAAAGGTGGATTTAGATGGGTAATTTCTCTGGAATGTAGAAACAGGAGACAGAAAAATGTTTCAGTTCTAGCAAGGTTTTACCTTTATCCTGAAGGGGATGAAAAGGTCATCAGTTGCAGAACCAAACAAATTCTTAGTATCAAGAAGTGCATCCAGCAGTTTAGCCCTAATATTATCAGACAAAGGCTGGAGATGAAGCCAACAGTAATGTCTCAAAACTAAACCAAAAGGCATCAGCTGCATCATAACTACACTTAATAGTGTGGCAGACTACTTGAGAAGAAGAGCCCAGTAAAGAGAGGGCCGAGGCGTTTCCTTCAGAGTCAGGGAGGTCTAAGATGGCCTGGGAGGCCTGAGAAAGAAGGGGTAAAACATACCTGGTCATATGGGCCTGTTAATTAATAGCCCAAAAGGCCAAAGTGGCAGGAATATATACCTTCTTGCCTAGCCATTCCATAGCTCTGCTGTCCTTGTCCGAAGGAAGTAGTTTAGTAGAAAGCAAAACTTTACAAAGTTTGTCAGAAAAGAAAGACACTACAGAAGGGTCATAAGAAGGAGATTTGTAGAGGAACTTACATTCATCAGGCAACTTGTAAATCTATCAGTTTTTTTAGGGGCTGGGGTTGAGAATCCAGGGCCACAGGGGCTGCTGAAAAGGTATCTAGATGGGCAGTCAAGACTGGAGGTACAGCAGAGGGCTTACGAAACTCCATCTGGAGGAGCTCATAATATCTCTTTTGAATGACAGAAACCTGAGAGCAGTCCCATTCAAAACATTCCATAATATGACAAACAGTATCCCCAATGGAGAGTTTGGGCTAATAGTATCTTTCTCCTCAAAGGTATAATTCAAGGAAGAAGGGATCTGAAGGAATATGCCAAACACTCTTCCCCAAAATCCAATTCCTCTTCAAAAGAGTCCTGATCTCTAGACCTCTTGAGTGGGGTAGAAGACCAAGGGGAAGCAGGCACAGAAATTCTTTGGGGATGGTTTAAGGCCATCAGTGCATTAAATAACCCCTGGGTAAAATCCTGCCATTCATGGTGAGGATCTTTAGGAGCAGGGAAACATGCTTGTTTTTTTCTTTTTTCTTTTGAGGGACATCTGCCCTAAAAACCTTAGGAGATTCAGACCCTTGCATACATTCAACCAATGTAGTAGGAATCTTCTTACAAACAAGTATCAACAGTATCCCACTTGGTCCCTCTGAAATAATCAGCCAAGTTTCTCCCTCAACATCTGGAGTGGATATTTGCAGAGCCTCCGAGGATGTGCCAGAGGTCAGATCCATGCCAGCCTCTGATAGGGTTGTGGCAGAGGAATATGACATAACATTTGGGTGAGCCTTTGGCCTTTCATCTGTCTTGAGAGAGAAGTCAGGGGGAAGCAGGACAGCATCCAAACTAGACTGAAGTTTTTTGGCCTTATTCTTGCAGATGGCTGACTTTCATGATGGAAGATAAGCACCCTGTGCCAACAACTTAAGACACTGGTTCCCAGGTAAACAGACGAGGAGGAGACACAACTATGTGTGGTCTTATGGATAAATGCTTGGCAGATACAACACTGCTTATGGTTGTGAGAAGCATCCAAGCAGAACAGACACTGCTCGTGATGATCCTTACGGGAATCTGCTTCCCACACTGACATTTTCTCTTTCTGAATGACATTTAAATCCACAAAATTAAAACAGAGAAAAAAATAAGAAGAAATCCCAACAGGGCACTTATCTGAAACAAGGCTTGGTAACCAGCACAGAAGAAGGAGTGTTCAGACTGATGAGCAATGATGGCATTTGGACTGACAGCAAAGTTGTTCTGAAATATGCACCTTTATGCCTTACACCTTGAGTGGGGAGCATATATGTGATGCACAATATCTATAAAATCATAAGGCTTTGGTATACTGGCCAGAAGATGAGCTACTGTTGGCAGGCAATCCCATTGGCAAAGAATACTGTAACATAGCAGTCCAAAACTAGAAGCATACTTGATGGATGGAAGCAAGCAGCTAGCAGAAGGATATGCATACACTGCATAGTCACAAGCATGAAAGTTATAACTCACCTAAGAAGGCATTTCATAAGTGAGCTTGCACTTTCCTCAAGAATACAAACATACCGGTGACAGTGGTTCCACTTGTGCCCATGAGGAGAAAGGCATTAGGTTAAGTACATTTCACTACTCCTGTGGGCAACATGTGCTGTGGTAGAACTACTGGTGATTTTTAAATGTTGGCAGGGATCCCATGGACTGCAGTCATGGTGCAGCTGGTGGCGAACCCCATGGACTGCAGTCATGGTGCTGCTGATGGCGAACCCCATGGACTGCAGTCATGGTGCAGCTGGTGGTGACCCCCAGGGACTGCAGTCATGGTGCAGTTGGAGGTGATCCCCCCCCAGGGACTGCAGTCATGGTGCAGCTGATGGTGACCTGCAGGGAATGCAGTCATGGTGCAGCTGCAGGTGACCCCAAGGAATGCAGTTATGGTGCACCTGATGGTGACCCTGAAGGACTGCAGTCATGGTGCAGCTGGTGGTGAACCCTAGGGACTGCAGTTATAGGGCAGCTGGTGGTGACCCCCAAGGACTCCAGCTATGGTGCAGCTGGTGGTGACCCTTGTCGGCTACAATCATGGTACAGCTGGTGGTGACCCCCATGGACTGCAGTCATGGTTCAGCTGGCACGTCCCTGTGGACTTCAGGAATGGTGCAGCTGGTGGTGACCCCATGGACTGCAGGAATGGTGCAGCTGGTGGTGACCCCGTAGACTGCAAAAATGGTGCAGCTGGTGGTGACCCTGTGGACTGCAGTCATGGTGCAGCTGGTGGTGATCTCCATGGACTGCAGTCATAGTGCAGCTTGTGGTGACCCCTAGAGGGGGCAGTCATGGTGCAGCTGGTTGTGACTCCTATGAACTGCAGTTCATGGTGCAACTGTTGGTAACCCGATGAACTGCAGTCGTGGTGCAGTTGGTGGTGATCCCATGGACTGGAGTTAAAGGTGGAGTTGTTGGTAACCCCAATGGACTGCACTCATGGTGCAGCTGATGGGTTCCAGTCATGGTGCAGGTAGATGACCCTCAGAGGGTCAGCCATGGTGCAGCAGGTGGTGACACCCATGAACTGCAGTTCATGGTGCAGCTGTTGGGGTGATCCACATGGACTGCAGTCATGGTGCAGCTGTTGATAAACCCCCCCCGAAACTGCAGTCATGCTGCAGCTGAAGGTAAACCTCAAAGGGGGGCAGTCATTGTGTAGCTGAAATGACAAAACTGTTTTTTACATAACTGCTGCCTGTACAATCTGGTAAGTTGCACATGTGCTTTCACTTTAGTAACGTCTACCTCTGTAAAATCTTAGAAAGTATACGTATAAATGTAACTACTGTATGTATATAAATATAAACAGAAATGTAACCACTTGTGCTTACATCACATTACAGTGGGGAACAGGGCATATACCTTTCTACAAAATGAGTTTCAGTCAAATGAGTTTTCAGTGAAGTGAGCTTTCAGTGAATTGTGCTCAGGCAGCTGAGTTTCAGTGAAATGAGCTTTCAATGAAATGAGTTTCAGTGAAATGAGTTTTCAATGAAATAAAGTAGATCCATATATATATATATATATATATATATATATATATATATATATATATATATATATATCTATATCTATATCTATATATATCTATATATATATATATATATATATATATATATATATATATATATATATATACATACATATATAAAAAAAAAACTAATCCCAGTACACTCTTCTATAAAATAACTCCTTGTAGCAACATTCATCTCAGTCTTGGCCCCTGAGCCTCATCCATTCCACCCTCTACTCCTAACTCCTGTACCTTCAAAAAACTTCTCCTTACCTCCATTAATTCATAGTATTCTGAACAAAGCTACAGACCTTCAATCATGGTTTCTTCAATATGCACCAGATATTATTATCATTTCTGAAACATATCTAAAACCCCATATAAAAGCTTCTGAAATTCTATCTCCTGGCTACAAAATAATTTCAAGTGACTGACTACACAAAAAAATGGAGGCATTGCATTGTTGTTTATAAATAAACATCTAACTTTATCACCCCTCAGAACATACCAACCTTCCAAAATTCAGAACTTCATATCTCTCTTTTCAATTAGCTAACAAGAAGGAATTATTTGCTGGGTAGCTGCAAATATTACAAATGAAACCATTACCTTAGGAGACATTAACATTGACTGGTTATCTGTGACACTTAACCCCAATTACTAGTCTTAACTTGTATTGGTTCAAACAGATAATCTCTTCTACTTGACTCAACAAACCAAATCATAAAAATTCTATCCTTGACTAGACACTTGTGTTCGACCTCAGAAAGTATGCAACTCTGGCTTACAACCAGATTCCCTTAGTGACCATCGCCTTATATTTGTCAATAGAGAAATAAACCACCAGCTAAAAAATCAATATAAAGCTATCTGAAATCTTTCTAACTTTCATCCTGACACACTCAATTTACTAAAATCCTTTAACTGGTCTTTACTCAAAACCCTATCCCAAGATGAAGCTGTCAACAAATTCAACAATATATTCATGAATACTTTTAAACACACTTGCCCCTACCAGAAATAAAAGAGTAAAAAAAATAAAAAATACACAACCGCCTGGCTGACTTGGATGACTTCCAAGACAGCCAACAGCTTAATTTCTTCTCTCCCACTCTGAAAACAGAAATTTAGAAAAGAGAGCAGGTAAAATTGTCTTTTTGGTAAGTTACAGTTACTGGCTAGTAAGTGCACTACCTGGATGCCAGCAAAGAAGAAATGTAACTGGCTAGTAAGTGCACTACGTGGATTTATTTATTTATTTACATTTGTTGACCGGGAGTGTCCGACTGGACGTAGGTCCATTTTCAGTGGAGACCCGGGGAGAAAAGCTCCACAGTTAAAATAAACAGACAGTAGTTACATTGGATTACATAGCGATTAACAATTTAACATAGCAATTACTTACAACATATTTACACATGAAGTACACAGTACATCAGTAGACAACTAGAATCTTTATCTGTGAAGTACATAACAGACATTAACAAACGTTACAATAAGAAGTTCCTGCTGAATAATAAGTACTAGGCTTATGAGCATCTGAGCTTGCTATAATCAAGGTAGTTAGTGGAGTGGAAAGAAAGGTAGTGGTTGGATGGTAGTGGTTGGATGCCAGCAAAGAAGAAATTTAAAGAACCTGAAAGAAAATCAACCATGAAAGGTGAGGTGAAAACACTGTCTGGGAAGAATCCTGTTCATCAAAAAGTTCAAGTTCCAGCTTTTGTGTAAGATATGACATCCTGTAAACCAGAGGGAAAAAAAAGTCAAATATACTAAGAGCTGATTAAAATAAACAAAACACTGAAGGAGTATTTCATCTCAAATAACAAATGGCTAGAAAAATGGAAGAAGCTTTAAACACATACTCAGATAAGCTGAAAGAAAAACTGCAAAAATCAGAGGTTAAAATGATGGAAAGGCTGTCTGAGCATGAGACTGTTCAAGAAGAGATGTTCAAAAAATGGTAGAATTAGTGGACAGAGCCTGTAAGGAAAACCTGAGATTTTGTGCTGTACCAGAGAAACTGGAAGGAATAGACTGTATTAATTTTATAAAAGCACAAATAAGCAACTGGACTGGTATTCCACAGCAGGAGATGTTAACTGAAAGGGCACATTATGTCTATGCTCCAAACCTGGCCATGAGAAAGCAGTGAAGACCTCTAATAGTAAAGATCCAATCCTATCAGCACAAAGAGTTGATTCTCACAAAACTGTGGCAGAAAGACAAAGTACTTAAAGTTGGAAACAGTAAGTGTGGAAGATTATTATTCACTGTACACCAGGCAGATGAGTAAATTTACTCCAGCAATCAGGGAATGTTGGGAAGCAGGTGTGAGATTCAAGCTGCTGTGTCCAGCTATCTTCAGAATATTTTTTTCTCTGAAGGGTCAAAGATATTTTTTGATGCAGAACATGCTAAGGGGGAAGATACAAAAGTTTGTCCAACAAAAGTGAGCTATTAAACACATGGGATTCTGCTTCTTATTCTTCTGATAGTAAAGTTCATACAGAGACTATGCCAGTGAAACCTTTTCCAATGTTCCAAAGGAAAATGCTCAAAATAGTGAATAAAGTACAAGAGTTGACTAGAAGAACTAGCAGTATGCTGGAAATGAACCAGAGACTAGAGTTTGGAGCTGGAGGCCAACAGGAAGAAAGCCAGCAACTCAGAAATTAATTAATAAATGTGGGATTACAAAAAATATGTCACATTTGTGAAATATGGCAGAACAAGAAAAGCTGACAATATTAGACTTTTTGACATTGTTAAACTTGTGGGGGACTCCAAAGCATATGCCCTTCTTGTTGTCATTAATGTTTGGAAAGGCATTAAGGATAGGGGAAGAGGAAGAAAAGAAGTTGTGTGTAATAGGGATTCTAAAGGAAACATGTGCCTCCTTTTTTTCCTTCTTCTTTCATTGTTTTTCTACTTTAAGAAATGTAGGCACTGTAATTTAAAGTGAGAACAAAGCCTCGACAAAAAAACATGACATATGTAAAATTGATATGCTTTTTCTTTGCATAGGGGAGTGACTGTATTAAGGCTTGTTGCTTGATTTAGCAACATGTTTTAAGTAGAAGCAAATAAATAAAAGAACAATGAATGTAATGAAAAGTTTTCCTTTAGCAAATAATTGTTCACACTACAATATGAGAAGCGTGTAGCTGAAGGTCACTGTGTATCTGGTTCTCATGTTTTATGGAGACAAGCTGATAAGGGCAATAAAACAGATTACTTTTTTTCTTGCAATAGTTAAAAGATAATATTTTTCTAAAAGTATTCAAGTTGTTTTCTACATCTGTAAGAGGAAAAAAGATAAGACAAAAATAGATGAGAGAGACTTCCAAGATGGCTACACACTAACAGCTTCATTTCAGCTTTCCTAGTGTGAAAAAATAAACTCAGAAAAGACAGCCAGTGAATTTGACCTTTTGGGTAAATTTTAGTTGCTGGCTAGTTACTGCACTGCCTGGATACCAGCAACGAATAAATGTAGAGAATTTGAAAGAAAATCAATCACAAAAGGTGAGGAAATAACACTGGCTGGGAAGATTCCTGCAGCTGTTCAGCAAAAAGCAGTTGAAGCTCCATGTTTGGTGCAATACATGACTTCTAGTAATCTAGAGGAAAAAATAAGTCAAATGTGCTCAGAGATGATCACAATAAATGAAACACTGAAGGAGTATATCAACTCAAATAGCAAAAGGATGTAAAAAATTAAAGAATCTTTAAACAGATATTCATATGAGCTGATAAAACTATAAATAAATCGGAGGTGGAAATGAAGAAAAATGCTGACGGAGTATGAGATTGCTCAAGAAAAAGGTCTTTCTTAAAATAGTAGAATTAGAGGGCAGAGCACTAGGGAAACTTGAGATTTGTAGTGGTACCAGTGAATCTGGAAGGAACAGACTTTATTAATTTTATAAAAGTACAAATAAGCAACTGGTCTGGTATTCCACAGCAGGAGTTTTTATGTGAAAAGGTACATTGTGTGTATGCGCCAAACCTGGCTATGAGAAATCAGCCCACACCTCTAATAGTAAAGGTATAATCCGACCAGCAGAAAAAGTTGATTCTGACAAAACTGTAGCAGAAGGACAAAGTACTAAAAGTTGAAGACAGTAGTGTGTTTGTGAAAAATGATTACTCACTGTACACCAGGTAGAAGTGGAGGACACTTATTTTAGCAATCAGGGAATGTGAAAAAGCAGGTGTAAAATTCAAGCTGCTGTATCCAGCTATCTTCATAATACTTTTTACATGGAGGATGAAAGTCACTTTTTGATGCAAGAATGTCAAGGAAGAAATACAAAAGTTTGTCCAACAAAAAATGAGCTATTAAACAGAAGAGGATTATGCTAGTTATTCTTCTGATAATAAAACTCACAGAGAGACTAAGCCAGTGAAACCTTTTCCAATGTTCCAAAGGAAAATGCTTGAGAAACAGAAAAAAGCACATGAGCTGACTAGAAAAAACAGGAATGCATTGGGAATGAAACAGAGAATGGGTTTGGAAGCTGAAGATCAACAAGAAGAAAACCAGCAACTTGGAAATTAATGAATAAATGTGGGATTACAAAGCATCAAATCGTACTTGTGAAATATGGTTGGATAAGAAAACCTAGAAATACTGGACTTTTTTGACTTTGTTAGACGTGTAGAGGACTACAAAGCATATGCCCTACTTCACGTCATATGTTTGGAAGAACAATAAGGAGAACGGAAGAGGAAGGAGAGGGGTAACAATAAGTAAAATGGTCTTTGTTCACAAAACTTTTTTTTTATAAAACATTACATGCACACCATGTAATAAAATAAAGCTTTTATGTTCTTTGTGTGTGTAACAGGGATACTAAATTAAATAGTTTTTTTCTACAATCTTTCTTGTTCAATTTTAAGAAATGTAGGCACTGCAATGTAAAAACAGAAGAAAGCCTTGATAAAAGAGCATGATATAAGAAACTGTATATGTTTTTCTTACTTTTGCATAGGGGGGTGACTAGATTAAGGCTCTTAGCTTGATATAACCACGAGTCTTAAGGGGAAGCAAGTAAACAAAAGAACACTGAATGTAATGAAAAGTTTTCCTCTAGCAAATACATTTTCACAGTGAAACTTGTAGCTGAAAGCAACTTGTGTATCAGGCTCTCATGTTGCTATGGAGACAAACTGATCTGATAAGGGCAATAAAAACAGAATACTCTTTTTTTCCAATAGCTAAAAGGTAATGTTTTCTGAAAGCTTTCAAGTCGGTTTCTACATCAGGGAGAGGAATAAAGATAAGACAAAAACAGGCAATACTTAATGCAAGTAGACGAATAGGCTGTACCATGCATCTTAGCATAGACAACCTTCAATATAGGTTAATTAAAGCCTGTGAGTATAGCTGTCAGTCTAGGATAATTGTTTCATTTGGGAGGGTTACAGTTCATTATTTAAAGATGTGTACAGTTTTGTGTGTTTGTAATAAGTTAATAGGTTATGAGGATATTCTGGGGGTTTCACTTCATAATCACGAATTGCTGAAATATCGAATTTCAGCAATTCGTGTCCAGGAAGCTGAAACTTCAAATTCACGCTTATGCATTTACATTATATTATGGAAGTGTTTGGCTGGGATGGTGTCTGCAGTTTAAGGTGAGTGAGTCTGCATGAGTGTTTTTGTAACTTGCATGAGTGGGTTAGGGTAGGGAGGTGGAGGTATGTGTGCGCGTGTGTGTTGGCTGTGTGTGATTTCTTTTTTTTACTGTTTGTATGATCTTGGAGTTAGTATATATCAGTAGGGGGTGTGGGGGGTGCAGGGGGGGCTTGTCCCCCCACATTTGTGTAGTGTAGGTGTGTGTCTTTGTGCAGCAAAAAAAAAGCTCAGTAGATACTGCTGAAGCTAGCCGAGGAACAAACACCAAAACCACGAAAAGAAATCTTCGGCTAAACTCCCCGGGTTGTTCTCTGCTGATAAAACACTTATGCTGGACATGTCTGATTTATGGAAAAAGCTGCACAATTAGCCAGAGTTACTAAAACGTGTTAATGAGTAAAAGGTTCTTCTGTATCATGAAGCAACTCAAGTAACAGTTGTAGATGTTGAGGATCCTGGCATTCTCCAGACTCCAGACTTCTGGAGTATCGTAATCCCAAACAGTCAGGGAAAGAAAATTCACATCCAGAAGTCTGGAATGCAGAAGATTTGAAATCTGGTCCTACTAAAGATTTAATTATCAAGAACCCATCTAACAGCCTGGATCCTCAAAATCTACAACTGTTACTTGAGTTGCTTCATGATACAGAAGAACCTTTTACTCGTGAACAAGTTTTAGTAACTCTGGCTAATTGTGCAGCTTTTTCTGTAAATCAGACGTGTCCAGCATAAGTGTTTTATCAGCAGAGAACAAGCCGTGGTATTTAACCGAAGATTTATTTTCGTGGTTCATGTGTGTCTGTGTGGTGTTTTGTTTTGTTTGTTTTGTGTTGTGGGTATTATGGTTTGTGTGTTGTGTGCTGTATGTTCGATGTTGTGGTTTTGTGATTGTGAAGTGTCGGTGTTGTGAAGGTTTTGGCTTTATACTGTTGAAATGCTGAAATTTGATATTTCAGCATTTCAGCAATATGAAGTGAAACCATTCTGGGGTATGGGATTTTTGGATTTTTCATTAAAACAAACTGTCTAGTAAGACATGACATAGGTTAAAATGTACATGACAAGAAACAACTGTACAAAAGATCAACCTGCCAAACATTAGTTAATGCATGTAACACAAAAGCTGAATCTAGATATTTAAAAAAGGTTTTAAGCACACCATTTGGGAATAAGAACGTCTTATCTTAAAGGCAACACTTGCTATATTATCTTTGAATGTGGATGGTCTCAAATGTATATACACAAAAGAAAGAGTAGTTAACTATATTAGGAAATGCAGAGGGCAATAGCTGGTGCTACATGACAGACATTTGTAAAGAACTGAGTATGTGAATTTGGTAAAGAAAAGATTTCAGGATGGCTATTCAGAAAAAATATCTACGATGGAGGAAAAGGGGAGTACTTATATTAACTGCTAGAGGAACTCCAATAGTGACAGAAGAGGGTAAAAAAGATAATAATGGTAGATTTGTTGTAGTAAGGGGATACTGGCAAGGGAGGAGGATTACACCAGCATGTATTTATACTCCACCTAAAACTGTTACAATGGGGCTTTAGAAAATTCTAGGAAAATAATCAACTTTCTGCAGTAAATATTACTTACAGGTGGGGACAGGGATTTGATTTGAAACAGACACAGAATGTATTTGGGGGGGCTAGAAGGGAAATATAATAAAAGGGAGTAGATGTTTGAAAAAGATTTATGAAGATATTTGCTGTGGAAGATGTGAATTCAGTAGTATTAAGCAGTATTATTCAGTAGTAGTAAACAAAGCATGGGTCACCTACTGAAAAACAAAAGCCCCACTTGATCAACTAAGATTCAGACAGCTAAGGAATGACACCAAAAAATCCATAACCTTAGACAAAAAGAACCACTACTACCATCTACTGCAAAAACACCAAAACAAACCTCAAAAGTTCTGGGCAGGAATAAACAAACTACTCCACCCAGGCTAAACCGCCACTCCACCCCCCTCAGCTTACCAACAAAAATCCCCAGTAGACATTGCTAATAACTTCAACAGCTTCTTCACAGCGACAATCCAGTCTCTAGCCAGCCAACTCTCTCCCAATGACTCTAATTCTAATGTAGCCACACCCAGTACTCAAACATACTTTACCTTCCATCCTGTTCCTACTCAACTTATTCGTGCCCTACTTAAGAAACTAAGACCCACCACCCTGGCTGCCGACCTCCTCCCAGCAGACTATCTGCAAAAGGCTGCTGTCACCATAGCCTACCCCATCTCTATCTTGATCAACAGAGCTATAACTGAAGCTACTGTTCCCACAATATGGAAAATCTCCCATGTCATACCTCTCCATAGAGGAGGTAGTTCCACTGAACTGTCAAACTTTAGACCCATAGCTATTCTGTCACCTCTAGCTAAAATTATGGAGAAGTGTGTACATATACAGCTCATGCACTACCTCACACAGAACAAGCTGTTGTCCAACTTTCAGCATGGCTTTAAGCCACACCACAGTACTACTTCTGCCCTCCTCTCTTTCTCCAACGTCATTAACCACAACCGCAATAATAACAAACTATCCTCAGCATTCTTTCTAGATCTATCCAAGGCTTTTGACATAGTTGACCACAAAATACTTATAAATACCTTGAAGGCCTTCTCCTTAAACAACCATGCACTCCAATGATTTCAGTCCTACCTGCAGGGCAGGCAACAGGCAGTCCTATAGCAGGACAGGCTATCATCTCACCTACTCATCACATTAGGAGTCCCCCAGGGCTCGATACTAGGACCCCTTCTTTTCTCCACCTTTATCAACGACCTTCATTCAGTCATCCCAGATGCTACCTGCATTCAATATGCAGATGACTCCACCTTGATTTGTTCTGACACCTCACCAGCTACTTTATTCACATTAATCCAAATTACCTTCAATACAGTGGAAAAATGGCTCTCCAATCAACATCTAATCCTAAACCCCAACAAAACTAAGTTGCTCCACTTCTCCCCCACATGCAGGACCCCCCTGCCAGCCTTCAACATAACTGCTAACAATAGCACCATCATCTCCCCAGAAGCCCAAACTAAACTACTGTGTGTCATAGTTGATAACCTTAAGTTTGATGCACATATCAATCAAACTATCAAAACCATTAATAAAAAACTTGGCTTTCTTTACAGAATCAAACCTTTCCTTACCCCACTTGCTAGAACTGCAATTGCCCGTTCCCATCTCCTATCAACTCTTCTCTATGCCTCACCTCTATTCTCCAACTTAAACAAAACAGATCTTAATAAACTATTATCCTGCTATAACCACATTGCCAGATTTGCTACTGGCACAGCCTACTGGACACACCAATGTCACAACCTAAATCGCCTAGGATGGCTTGAACTGCCAAGCCTACTGCAGTTCAACCAGCTAATAGTGGCATATAAAGTCCTTTACCAACCAGAAAATACACCTGCAGTAAAAAATATTATCAGCCCCTACACCATCACCTGGCCACTGCGATCATCCACTAGACTCCTAGTTCAAACATACAAATCCAATTACTCAGCTGGGGACTCTCTGTTTGCCAACTCTGTTGGAAAAATATGGAAAAGACTCCCAGCTGACTTGACCGTAGAACCCTCACTAACTCAATTCAAAAGCAAACTCAAGAAATACTTCAAAACTCATTGGTTATGTCCTTGCACTAACCCCAACTAGTGACCTCTCTATTTCTTAGGTGCCTTACCTTCAACTACTTCTAACTTTTTTCTACCACAACATTTCAGGAAGGGTCAATTGTATAACTGCTGCTCAGTGTGTCTTAAACCTGAATGTAACGTTATGCATGTTTAACTTTGAAAATAATGTTATGTTTTGTAAAATGTTTTATAATAAGTACTATATATGCTAAATTCTGGTATTGTTTATGACTGTAATCTGCCTGAAACTAGCATTTACTAAATGTTCAATGTGTATTATTATCTTGGAGCTTTTCTCCCCGGGCCTCCGCTGAAAATGGACATGTATCCAGTTGGACTATCCCGGTCAACAAATGTAAAATAAAATAAAATAAAATAGTAGGAGCTCAGAGTGAATTTACATATTATTCCAAAGGGACAAATACTGGGCTACGCTAGACAGAAATTATTATATTTGACAATAACATGTGCATTTAACTGAAAGCTTTCATACACAGCTAATAACTATTTCAGATTACTAAAATAAAAAATGCAGGGTAATGGAATAAAGATGAGACACTGGCACTTCCCTACCCATCTGTTAAACAGAGAGGAATTTAAGGAATGGTAGTGGAAATTACTTGGGAGTTTTTAGGGAAGATAGAAATTTCTTCAGAAAATATAATTGAGGAGTGGGAAGAAATACAATTGGAGTTTAAAAATAGGGTATAAATAAGATATGGCTAAGAAGTAACAATAATTACTTAGAAGGACTGACAATGGTTAAAGTATTTCAGAACAGATGCCATCTCACAGAACAACAAGAGGCACAATTGCAGACTGCTAAAAAGAAAATAGGGGACTATCTCGATAATATGCATGAGTTTAGAAATATTGCATCAAGCAACTGTTTTTTGATTAAAAAAAAAACCCCCAGAGCAGAAAAACTTTTAGAACAACAGCTCAGGCAACAGAAAGTAGAGAAGTGTTGTTGACAAGTGTAGGGAGCCTATTACAATGAAAATAACCAGAGATCATGTAGAAGTATTAGAAATATTCTGGAAATGTTATGAAAATCTGCATAAAGCAAAGAAATATGGAAATCAAGACAAAATACAAATGGAAATGTTTACAAAAAATGAAATATGCCATGAATAGAGGTAGATAATGTTCAATTACTAACACTTGGGAGATAAAAAATTGTGATGTATAACCAATCCACAGGAAAGTCTCTAGGAATAGATGCTACTTCTGTGGAAGTCTGGAAGTTAGGAGGGAAGAAAGATCTGGAAGGCTTTGTTTAACAGTATTTTAAAAAGAGACGAAGCACCAACATCCTGGAAGAAAGCTGTAGAGGTTGTAATACCTAAAGACAGTAAAGACACCACCAGATCTAGCTTCATATAGTCCCATTTCAATTTCAAACCATGATTATAAACTGTTTATGTCTGTAATGGTTAAAAAAATGGCAAAGGTGATGTTCTTTGCCAAAATTAATAGATATGGGTCAATGTGATTTTGTGGAGGGGGCAAACATTTGACATTAGGGAAACAGAATATAAGAAAATATCACTGTTGTTGGTGGGTCTTGATGCAGAGAAAGCATTTGATAGAATAAGCTGGGATTTTATGAGTAGGGCAATGGAAGCATTTGCATTCCTTGAGATAGAGATTGCTTTCTCAATCAAGGACTGATATCAGAGAATAAGCAAAGAGAAAGAAATAGGGGATCCTAAGCAAAAGACCAGCACTGGTAGAGCTTTTAGTAAAATCTAAAACAAAAGCCACTGTTAAAAAAGGAATAATTAGTAGAGCATACAAAAAATTGCATGATAACTATAAGAATCAATCAGAGGAGGTTAGAAGGACTGTAAAGAGAGACTGGTTAAGCAATTCACAAAGAAACAATGGGGGATATATGTATGTCTCTCAAATATGCAACAAAATCTAGATGATTTAGGATCTTTACTTGAAAGTGTTTACATAGGTATTTTTATACCCCAAGCAGACTCCCAAAAATGTTCCCTCAGGTAGACAGCAAATGTTGAAGGTGTTTATAGGGAAGAAAGAGGCAGCTGGGAACCTATTTTCTGGGAGTGTAATGACTTGACAGACTTTAAAGATTCCGACAATGGGTGTGCAAACTGGGTGCAACTAAGGACATTTTTTTGTGCTATGATACATAATAGGAATTGCCTAGACATAGTAGGACCTTGCTGAGTCTAATTATGGTAGCTGCCAAAAATGCAATTACTAGAAAATGGAAATCAAAATCTAAACCAACTTTACTAGATGTAGTAACTATAGTAACAGAGATAAAACAACTGGAATTGTGATCTTAAAAAATGGTAGGAGAAAATTACATAGGAAAAAAATGGGAATTGTTGGAACAATACATGCAGAGGAGGAAAGAGGTTTAAAATAAAGCAGGTTTTGAATGAGCTATGTAAAGTCTGACAATGACTGAATAGATTATAAGTGATATCTAATGTACATAACTACAATTATGTCAATGTGGTTTGCAATGTATAATGTTTGCAACTAAAATTATGTCAATATGGTTTGTTTTTATTTATATAAATGTATGATTGCCTATGTCTTATGTGATAATTTAATAAATATGTTTCTTGTTTAAAAAATGCAACAGGTGAAACAGCCTTCTCAAATATGTGCCTACCTATATGACCCAACCTTCCTGGTGAAGTAAAATGTAATTAAACTCTAAAATCTTTCGAAGTTGCTGTTACAGATCACTTACACAAGACAGATTGCACTTGTTTTCTTGAGGCAAACTATCAGATTATAATTTTAAGAAATCCTTTATTGTTCAAAAATTATATTAAAGTACTACTTGCGCAATTATTGATTTATTTTGTGTTAATGATGCATTGCTGTTTTGAGTTATTAACATAAATAATCATGTTCCTGCATTGCTGCTGCTAACTATATGCTCATTTATTAATTATGCATTGCTCCTGGGTTGTGAGTAAAATGGGTCAACGGAGCAGCTCACCTACTTGGTTAATAAATTAAAAATAAATAAATGGCAAATCAGTAGCTCTGATGTGCAAGACTAACACTCCATCCATCCATTCATCCACAATCCCTTTTCCCATTTTTGCAAATGGGGTCGGGGTGTCACTTCAACAGTGACAATCATCTAGAGCCAAGATTTACACTGCCAGGTGGATAGCCCTGCCGTAATTGTTCTTCCACACCACCCACTCACACACAGCCAATTTAGTGTGTCCAATCCACCTACTGCATGTCTTATTTTCTATAAGACAGCTGCACTTACAGAAAATACCACTTGTGTTACTAGTAGATCACTATACAAAATATGGGGAGAGCTAGTTGGGTTGACATCTTTTTAGATATCCAAAGTGGGACTTATCTTACTGAAAATTGAGACTGTGCAGAACAAACCATGTCATTATCAAATAAACACATTATTTTCATCTTATTACCAGAATAAACTGTGATGTAGCCATGGTGGTGCAGCGGTAGCATTGTCGCCTCACAGCAAGAGGTTTTCCCGTTCAATTCTCAGCTGGAGCACCTTCTGTGTGGAGTCTGCATGTCCTCCCCACGGTCGAGTGGCGTTCGAAAGACATGCGTGAATGGGCGTGCATTCGTTGAAGGTTGGGCATCGAGCTGGCACCTCGGCACCATAAAAATCTACTGCCAATCATTAGCGGACCAGAGTTTGTCTTATCTTTATTCCTCTCCCTGATGTAGAAACCGACTTGAAAGCTTTCAGAAAACATTACCTTTTAGCCACTGGAAAAAAAAGAGTATTCTGTTTTTATTGCCCTTATCAGATCAGCTTGTCTCCATAGAAATATGAGAGCCTGATACACAAATTGCTTTCAGCTACAAGTTTCACTGTGAAAATTTATTTGCTAGAGGAAAACTTTTCCTTACATTCAGTGTTCTTTTGTTTACTTGCTTCCCCTTAAGACTTGTTGTTATATCAAGCTAAGAGCCTTAATCCAGTCATCCCCCTATGCAAAAGTAAGAAAAACATATAAAGTTTCTTATATCATGCTCTTTTATCAAGGCTTTCTTCTGTTTTTACATTGCAGTGCCTACATTTCTTAAAATTGAACAAGAAAGATTGTAGAAAAAACCTATTTAATTTAGTATCCCTGTTACACACACAAAGAACATAAAAGCTTTATTTTATTACATGGTGTGCATGTAATGTTTTATAAAAAAAAGTTTTGAGAACAAAGACCATTTTACTTATTGTTACCTCTCTCCTTCCTCTTCCATTCTCCTAACCGAGAAAAGCCGAAAGAAGAACAACCAGAATAAACTGTGATGTGCAATGTTGGCTGTTTATGCAGCTTTAAATATTAAGATTACTTAAATGTAGTACAAAGGCTTTAGTCACATTTAGAGAAAAGTCAGAAAATGCTTTTTTTTTTTTTTTTTTTTGTAAAATATTCAGACATTTGCAACTTTTCATGCCTCCTTCCACCCTTCACAGGACAGAACTGCTCAATTCGTACTATTATGCAAAATGAGAGAGAAAAACAGAGAGTGAGATGGTAACTATAAGCTAGGTGCACTAATATTGGTTCTCTAATTGCATGCAATGAATGCAGTGGAAAACAGTTTCACAGCATAGTCTTTTTTCATAGTACCTGCTGATTTGCTGACATCAATAGGACTAACTATCCATGTAATACTGCAGGCAGTACCTGACAAGCAGAACTACAGACTTCTCTGTGTCTGTGCTATGTCATGCAGGTGGAGACAGATTCCTCTGCCAAAGTATGCGAGAACTTAAACTTTAAAAAGTGGATGGGCTTTCATCTTTTTATTTCAAGGCAAGAGAATGAAGTTTTTATAAACTACAAGCAGGTTTCTGGTATTTAAATAATACTGCACCATGTTGCAATGAGAAAAGCAACCCTAGAGGTGAGATAAACTGTAGGAAAGGGTGGGCTTTTCCTTAAAGGATGATGTGCAATCAAAACTGCTTACCTGCCCAAGCTGCTAGCATCAATGAAAGTAAAAGGGTGGCACAGAAGAAAGTTTAATTTAAAAAAAAAGCCTGTTTATGTCATAGCATTTGAAAAAGATTCCCTTTGTAAAACTGTTGAATTCCCAGGCACTGTTAGCACATCTGCTTTGACCTACATCTTCACAATTAGCATTGTGATGACATGAGGTCGGGGTGTGGGTGCTTACAGTTCCTGGTGTTTGGCCCCTTGTCAATTTTTAAACATTATGAGGACAAAGTCAAACATTGGTTACCTGTACAAGGCTAATACAGTCATTAAATATTAGCATTGCCTGAATTGTCAGTATTTAACTTTCTCTGTGTACTGAGTACTGCAGTGGTGCTTAACAGAAATGTAAGTGCCCGCATTCACTGGCAACAAGCAAAATGTGAAACAAAATAAATAAAAAAAAAAAAGCGATATTTATTTCTCAGAGCCAACTGTTCTTTGTTAGGGGAAATGGATATGTCAGCCACATTTGGTTTTCTTGATATTAACCTCAGCTGGCTGTGCTGAACCAAGTTCAAACTTCTCCCCTTGACTGGATATCATTTTCTTATGCCAATGACACCTGCACAGGATGAAGGGGACTGTGATGTATTGTGACAGCGTGTTTCCTGCATGTCCTGTTTTTTTACCTAAAATACTTATTTAGGTGAAAAATGGGAATGGAACTACCACTAGCAAGTAGAGAGCGTCTATTTTATGGCAGAACAAAATGCAAGCGCTGCATTTTGTTTCGCTGATATTCACAAGATCTTTAACTATCATGGACTATGATAACAGGAAACCTGTGCAAAAGTGTACAGCTGGTTAAAAAACAAAAACAAAAAATAAACATTTGCTAAATGGAACTCACTCTGAGCAGGAGTATTTTTTTACTTCAAGGTGCAGTGAACTTGGAGCTGATTATACTAAGTATGGCATATAGCCCCCCCCCAGGTATTTAGGTTTACGGAGGCACTGGTCTCCAAAAAAATTAAAAAAATCATACATTGTGTGTTACTGGTCAGTTCTCATTTTAGTTTATTTCAAAATGGCAATTTAACTAGTCAATTTGCATTAGAATGCACCAGATCTCATAATTTATCAATAAGGATACTCTAACCTTACAACAATTTATAACATTTTATCAGGGATTTTTCAATGTGAAAAGTAATATTATAGTCAAGTTATTTAGAAAATGGAATACTGATTTTTATATTCTGCTGCCTGAAGAAAAAATTAACAGTGTGTGCCTCTAATATAACATGATTTTTATTAGAAGCAATCATGGAATGCAAATTATGATTTTTCGTTAGGTATCCAACACCAATGCGAATTCACTCTTGGGAACTTTAAACTTTCTGATAAATGCAATAATTGATGTGGTTAGTTTTGTGGCAAACGTCACTGTTGGTGAATGTGATCATATCAGGTCAGTTTAAGAAATGCTTGTCTTTTACAGAATTAAATGTTATAGCAATAACCCACGCCTGGGTGTGGGTAATGCTAAATTTACCCATGGTTGGCGTGGTTTGGTCCCGAGGGCGAAGCCCGAGGGACCAAACAAAACCAACCGTGGGTAAATTTAGCATTACCCACACCAAGGCGTGGGTTATTGCTATTATACCATGACATTATTTAAGAAAAGAAACTACTACTTTTCTTAAATAATGGCATAGTATAATGCCTGTTTACTGCCCTTCCGCAGATGTCTGGCATCTGCGGCAGTTCTGATGTACTGCGCGCCTGCGCAGTACATCAGAGTTGAGCAAAAGCAACGGAGAAAGCAAGATCTCCGTTGCTTTTTTTTTAGTGTTTCGCTATGTTAAATGAGTTTAACATAGCGAGACAGTTTTAAAATAAGCAACGGAGATGTCCGTTGCTTATTTTAAAACTGTCTCGCTATGTTAAACTCGCTTAACATAGCAAAACTAAAAAGCAACGGAGATCTTGCTTTCTCCGTTGCTTTTTTTTAAAACACTGTCTCGCTATGTTAAATGGGTTTAACATAGCGAGACAGCTTTAAAATAAGCAACGGAGATCTCCGTTGCTTATTTTAAAGCTGTCTCGCTATGTTAAACCCATTTAACATAGCAGACAGTGTTTAACGAGTTATACTAATGGAAAAAAGTCCGGGCGACTGGACCTTTTTCCATTAGTATAACTCGATTTACAACGGGCACGCTGGCCAATCAGCATGCACGTTTTGGGGGGGTCATGGTATAATAAAGGTTTGAACATCTAGGTGTAATAAAACTAGAACACTGGATTTTGAATAAATTTCCCCCAAAGTAGGATGCTGAAGTAAGAACACTGTACTTGGCTGCAATCAAATTTAATTTTGAATTACTGGGACCATTTCTTCCTACACCATACTCTTTGCAAATATATTAGCATTGTTTTATAGATGTATTTTTAAATGAATATATATAACATAACGTACAAAAAAATGCAAATAAGCTACTCAGACTGAGGAAAAGAACAAGTACGATTTAACAAATTTTAAAACTTAATAAAGAAATGGCATAACAAAGCAAATATAATGTGCAGTTTATGCAGTACACACCAAATCTCCATGGGCATTCTACTTCTCTATTTCATCAGGGAATAAAATATCATTACAGTAAAACTATAAATTATCAGTGAAATGGCAGACACTATCTGTCTTTTGGGTACAACAGCTCAAGTTTAAAAAAATGCTATTTAGCCCCTTCAAGAAATATTTAGGTTAAGTCACAGCATAAAATATAATCAGTAAACATAACATACCAGTCCAGCTGAGACCCAGATGATCCGCTACTATGGCCATTCTTATGTCTGTCCTTTCACACGGGCTTTGAGGACCTGTGATTTAGAAATACTTTATTATGTAAACATGTTCGAATCATAATTAGCAATACGTTAATAGATGTTTTATGATGTGTATGCAATCAGTGATGGCAAGATTGTTTACTCATGATCATGTGTATCCTAATGCCCTGAATAACTAGTAGTTGTGTAAGTGAAAGTAATACTTCTCCCAGACTGTTGTTCTAAAATTACAGTGTGGCACAGTGTAATGCAGTAAAACACAGTGACAGTGTATATGCTTGACCCATAATGTGTAAATACTGGTGCAATACGACTAAAAAGAGAGGTCACATTTCTACAGCACTTTGACAAACAGAAGACCCAACAGCACAATTCTCTACCAATGTCTCCAGCATGCTCTACTACCTTTCTAAAGGTTAGAAGTTTAGTCAACAAGGAAACAGGAGGATTATAGGACAACACGCACAGATGACAATGACAGAATGATAGCTATAGTAAGTCACTGCACAAGCAATCACAACAGTTCATGCACTATGATCAAGTTGAAAGTTTACAAACTACTTTTGATCTTCACGATGTGAGCCACGAGAGCCCCAAAAACCTGACTGCCTTCATTCTCACCAGTCCTCTTATTGTTCCTTCTCTCACTGTCGACCTTTTCACTCTTTGATTTTAAAGCCGCTGCCTCTGTCCTCATTTCTCTAGTAGACCTCGACGAAATGGAAAGCTGGCCAGCTTGAGCAGCATCTGACAATGATGTATTTCTTGATGTGCTGTCCTCATCATCAGACATTTCTGACTGCATCTTTTTTTCTTCATCAGTTAGTCGATCCACAAGTTTTAAAGTTTCACCACTAATCCCCTTAAAATATTCAATAGATCGTTTACACACCTCACTAAGCTGATCTTTACTTACTTTCACTGAGGAAGTTAATTTAGAGCTAGATCTTACCTTTACTGGTAGCTTGGATGGAAGCTGCCTAGCATTTCCTTTCGCCACCTGTCCTTGCTTTGAAACACTCCTTGATGTTACAGGTGTTATAATATTAGCCCTACTAATATTTTTAACTGGGATTCTAGACTTTGCTTCTGAACACTGAACAGCATGAGTTCTTTTTGCCTTATCATCTCTACAAGGCTGTTTTAATTTACATGGTGCTTTTGGCATACTACTTTGGATAACGTTACCTCTTGTTGAAGGCATCTTTACTGGAAGTCTGGATTGTGACTTAACTCCTGCCAAATCTGATGATTTCTGACGGCCCGTTAATCTTTCTTTGTTATCTTTCACTCCCTTTTTTGTTGCTGTTTCTTTCAATGTTACATTATCAACCCGGGTAACCTTCTGCACCACAATGATCTGTTCTGGCTGTGCCTGCAACACTATAATATTGTTTTTGTCACTCATTGGAATGACATTTAAATCTAGATTGTTGTTATTATTAAAATTATCGATATGACGACAATTGTTTTCATTCTTTCTAATGCTTTCATTGCATATATTTGTGTTTATATCTGTGCAAAGAACTGATGTTTTATTGTCTATAACCTGACAGCCTGAAATTACAGTATCAACCCTATTGTCTAATATTTCCCCCAGCCCAGCATCTTTCTTGACAGTCATAGTGGAAGCAGAAATACCCATTTTAATAGGTGTTCGTAACTTCGAATCAACCTTAGCAGCATTTACAGATGCTTTTTCTACTGAATTACCACTAGATGGCACTTCTGAACACTCTCCACTAGGCGATGCATGCTTATTCTCAACTGGAAGTACTTCTGCTTCTGCCTGTACTTTTGTTACTAGTACCTTCTCCCCTAGTGGTGATTGAGTAATGGTGGTAAATGTATTTTTATCCCCTTCACCCTTGTCCCCTGACTTCCCTTCAGAAGTATGCTCACCAATCTGGAAAAATTGGAGTCTTTCTTCAACAAAATCCCTCTTGCTCATGTCAATTGCTCCACTGCGAGTCATCTCAAACATCTTCCCTTCATGAAACGGGAAGGGGTTAGGCTCGCTAGTTGGAGTACTCTCATCTGTTGGAGTTCTGGCTGGAGTAGTGTCAGGTGTTGTTGCTTGAGATCTGTCCTCTACTGCTAAGCCAAAAGGTTTAGGCTCATCATCTTTTAATTTTGTTTCAAATACTTCATCTTCGCCTCTATTACTAGACCATGGGTCAAAGTCAAGGCTTTTTGTAGCAACGGTCTTAAATGGGGTTGCAAACTCCTCATCTAATTTATAGCTGAAGTATGTATCCGGGAATCCTTGCCTGTCTGGATGTCTGCCTTCCAAAGTGAAGAACTGTGCTCCAGCTTTGTGATCGGTATAACTGTCTATTTTTTTTTCAGATGCTTGAATTTTTGACTTGGTTTCCTCTTCTGCCCCTAGCTTACCTTCTTCCTCTATAACTTCAAGCTTACTTTGGCTAAAGGAACGGTCAGTCTGTTTCATTATTCCTTCAGCTGCCCATTTGTCTTTGTTACTTTCTGTTGTCTGATTTACAATTTTTGAATTACATTCAGTTAAACCATCATCTTCATCTTGCAGATCATAACCATCGAGGGAATCAATTTCTGTAGCATCAGTGTCATGTGAAAACTCAGCAGTAGTTGCTATTGAGCAGTCAGTGATAGACTGGTCATTGTTTCCATTTTGGGCATCATTATTCTGTGGTGAATCTAAAACAAGGTCAAGATCTTCAGGTCTTTCAGAACTAGGAGCACATTTCTTCTTATCAGCATCTGTTTCTGATGCTCTGAATTTTACAGCAGCTTTCTGATCTTCCTCTTCTTCTTTTAACTTAAAAGTGTATTTTTTTATTGGTGCTGGATGGAAAATGGATTCATCATCACTTGAGTCACTTAAATCAGCTCCTGGTGGAACAGGAGAAGGTGGCTGAACTCTTATGACTGGTTCCTCCAAAAGATGTTTGTCATGTTCATCTTGCAGACTTACTTCTATCATTTCTACTTCAGTATCAGAAGATGGCAACTGGATCTTCTTGTCACACTCTGTTTGATCTGCATCTAAGGGTGGAGGCGGGGGAAATTCAATATACGCAACCCTGCTATCTTTTGACCTCTTAGAATATTCTTTCATTTTATTGGACACAGAAACATCAGGTTTTCTGAGTGCTTCAGTTTGCTTTTCTTTAACTGATAATGATTTGGCATTTTCCTCTTCTTCAGACTCTTCAGAAACCTCAGGGATAGGGCTTGGTTTGCCTGGAATATAAGCTATTAAAGAATCAGGTGTTTTAGAAGTACAGTCATAACTAATTTCCTCTGAACTGGGTGTTTCAGGAGTCATTGGACTTTTTCCAGAGCTGTCTATGAAAGAAACTTGTTCCAAGGTATCATCTTCGGGGCTAGCTTGAGGAGATGGTGGCTGTTTTTGTTGTTTAACAGCAACTGTGCCTCTTGTTTCTTGTACTGTCCTTGTCTCTTGGCTTATGATTTTTTTCAAAGTTCCTTGTTGCACTTCTTTTTCACATTGCTTTCCAACCTGCAAAATGCTTACATAAACAGGCAGATTTTTTATTTCTTTAAGGCTATCCACATTTGATAAAGCCTCAATTTTCTGTAAGTATTGAACAGAGCTAGAGTCAAGCACCTTCTTTGCAGAACAGTCATTTATGGGACTAAGCTCAAGAGAGTCCAGTGTTTTTTTTAAGGCTATTTTAGACTCTTCTAGAGTATGATATTGACCTATGTTATTTTTTTGTTTCAGTCTTTGATTGCTGTCTGAACATACAGCTTCTTCAGTTTCCTTTAATAAACTACTGTCTTTGTGCATATCTGTTCTCAATAACTTCAGTAATGCTTCCGATTCTTTCTCTTTGACCTGATTAGAGCTATGTTCTGAAGCCTTAGATGCTATTTTTATTCTATCTTCATTAACCCTAACAGGGATATGTGATGTGTGAGACACAGGCAAAGTATCTTTTTTCTTTGTAGACATCTCTCTTACTGCAGTAGTTTCAGAGTCAGCATCTTCCTGAATTGTAAGATCTGCATATATGACCTTTCTTGATGGTAGTATTACACATTCACCTGCTTCTTTAACAAGAGAACCATTAACTAAACTTGGATGTCCCTTCTCAGCAACTGAAGTTAGAACTCTCAGTTTGTCAGCTTCTTTATTAGAACTAACCGGTTCATTAATGGAATCGCGAACAAGTACGTGTGTTAGTTTCTCATTTTGTATTTTATGGTTAGAAATATTAGAGGTTTCCCATGTTCTATATATCTTTTTTTCCTTAAGCATGTTAGTTGGTGAGTCTATTTCTTTACTAAATAATGTGTCCTTACCCAACCCAGAAACATGCTCAAGTAAGCCTGCATCTACATTTTGGTTTTGTAGGACTGGAATGTGTTTTTCTTCTTTTGCAGTCTCCTTTGCCTGTGCCACCTTTCCCTTACTTTTGATTGCAACGGTCTCTTTTTGCAAATCAGTGGTTTTACTGGAGTACTCTGTTGTTTTCTGAGTGATGTCTCCTGCACAAAACTGGTAGACTGGAAGTTTGCTTTCCTGAATTTTTTTAACTGGAATTTTAGACTGACTCTCTTTCTTTTCATCTTTTAAAATTTCATTAGTACTTACATGGGCATTTGGCTCAAATTTTAATCTAATTGAACTGAGTTTTGATTGTTTCAGTTGAAAAGATGACTGTGGGATATCTGCTGCTTTCTGCTGTAAGTTCTCACTCTGCTGGAAGCTGTGTTTGTGATCTTCTGCCACTTTTGTGATTATTCTTCTCTCAGGACTATTGGGCAAGCTCACTGATTTTCTCTCATTAGAACTTGAAAAATGCTTTCCAGCAAGTTGGTCAAATTGTCTTAATTTACTCCATTCATTTTCCGATGCCAAAGCCTCAGAACGCTGTAGCTTTTCAGGACTACTACTTGGAGAGCTACGAACAGAGCAAATATCACTTCCTTCACGCTGATATGGCTTCTTTTCTGGGGACTGCAACTCATCATTTAATTTTTCAGTTTTGTCACGAAAAAACTGTGATACTTCAGTTAACTTCTCTTCAGCTTCTTTCACAGTTCTGTCCACTCGGTCTTCATAAATTAATTTTTCTCTGCCACGGTCTAATCTGTCCTCAGTGAATCGCATCCACATTGCATGTTTTTGATTACCAGTATCAGCTGTATAATGCAAAACTGTTACCTTATCATATTGCTCATCTTTGGGCATTTTTCCTAAACTATTTTCAGAAGTATCTCTGAATGTCTTGGAGAAGTTCTCCTTCTTTGGTGTTGACATTCTTTTTTGTTTATGCTGGTTATCTGAGCCTGAAAAATCTACTCCAGAAACATGAAGTTGCTCTGTTATGGATTCATCCACATCAGAGTGAGATGCATCTAGTTTTTCAGAAAGTAACATTTTTTCAGCAAACCTGTATGACTCCCCTCTTTGTTCTGACACCTCATCATCATGGTATTCTACTGAATGTTGGCTTAAAAGCTTTAACGTTTTGTAGGAATCATCAGACATGAGCTGTGCTGAACTTGGACGACTATCTTCTTCTTGAGAAACTGGGGTATTAACTCTTGAAGACTCCAGATAAGAAGGGAGTGATTCTTCAGCTGTCAGTTCCTCTTCTTCTGGTTGTCCTAGATCATCAATTACCACTTGGAAAACATCCTGTTTTTCTGTCATAAATTCTTTTCTATCACTTTCTTCCTGAACAAGGTCCTTTTGATAAAGATACATTTCTTTTTCTGGGTGTTTTTTTGTTTCTCTGATAACAACTTCAGTTGGCTCGGCTTTGCTACCTTTTTCAAAATGTACTTCTATAATTCTCTCTACCTTTGGCTTTATTCTAGTGTCCTTTTCTGTATGTCTTACAGATGGTTCTGTAGCCTTATGAATGTCTGATGCAGCTGAAGGTTTGTGCTCAAACAAACCAGACAGTTCTTTAGAAGGATCCCTGCCTGATTGGAACGCTTTCATTATGTCATGAACAGACATTGTTTCTTCTAGTCTTTCAGAACTAACATCATTACATGGAGGTGTGTGGTAAACCATCCTGGTTGTAGTTGTAATGTGAGTTTCTTCTTTGACACATACACCTTTATTTAAAATGCATTTATAATCATCATCTTCAGAGTTTGACTTAATTTGAAAAGCTTTTACTTTGTCTTTAATAGATCCAATAGGTGTTTGCTCTGGTTCTGCAAATGCATGTGTGGGTTTTGAAGACAACTGTTCTCCAGACCTGGATTCCTGAATCTCTTCTAATGAAGGCTCATAGCTACGGATAACATGAACTACCTCTGTTTTTGTTTCAGAAATTACTGGTGGTATTGGAACATCATGGAAGAGTGGTTTAGGCCCAGTACTCTCTGCACTTTGAGGGGCAGAGGGAGTTTTTTCACTCCTTGTTTCAAAGCCACTATCTGATAAGGGGCTTTTGTCCTGGTCATGTTGAGAAAAGTCATCTGGAGACTCTAAAATTGCATCTGAGCCAAACATTGCATCTGCCAGTTTGCAAAGTTCCTTTTCAGATGCTGATGACCTCATAGATGGTGGAGGCATTTTAAGTTTGTGTTCTTGCAAAGCTATGGCTGGTTTCAAGATCCTTTTTTGTTTCTCATCAGTTTCCTTTCTTCCATCATCAGATTTGTACCGCATATTTCCTAGTGAATTAGAGCAGATATCATTTGTTAAATAATCAACTACTCTTGCCAAATTAAAATCCTTTTCAGGCTGGACTTTGCTTTTTACATATACCATTTCTGATTCAAAACTGGGGTGGCAAGTTGTTGCTTGCTGCCTAGCTTCTTCAATTTCATTTTTACTGAACTCAACCCAGTCTTCTTTAATGGTATTGTCTTCAATTTCTCTGGACAAAGTATCATGTTCTTTACTTTCTGGAACTGCATCCTTCTTTAAGATTTCACTGACTTTCACCAAATCTTCTTTAACCTTTTCAACAATTTTAAATGGCTCCTCATCTTCTATTTTAACTTCTTTAACTGCTTCAGTTTGGAAAGCTTTGTCAGCTGATGCTGTGTCCGTCTGTAATATTGCAGTCATCCTCATAAGGTCCTCTTTCATTTCAGCTACATCTTTCAGTATTTCTTGGCTTGAAGACAATGATGATGTTGTTGACAACTTGAGGGCTGACGGTGCTAGAAACAGTGAAGATCTGATAGGGGATAGATTTCGATTTAACACTGGCTGAGACTGTGTGTGCACATCTGTGGTTAATGTTTTAACTGGGGATACAAGTGCACTAGATGTTTTTGTCCATGTTGTACTCTCTGGTAATTTAATCAAATGTGGTTCTGTCAAAACATTAACAACAGAATACACTGGCACTGTAATTGTTGATGAAGTCACAGATGATGTTGTTGCAGACACTGAGGTTCTCAGAGAATACAATGAGCTTGTGGTTGGGGTACGTATTGACTGAAAAGTAGATGGTGTTACGACTGGCTTAAGTGAAGGAAATGACATTACAGGAGTAGAAGACAACGGTCTCCCAATATCATCAGTAACTATGCTGAAAGCAGAAGTAGCCATATTTATAGCTGTGGACATTTTCTCCTGAATAACAGAAGTAGTTGTTGATATCAAATGGGAAGCAGAAGGATACTTAAACTGAGAAATAGCACCATTAACTAGCACATGTTCTGTAGAACCAGTTACATGTTTCATTGAAGGTGACAAAGATGAAGTCATTATAACTTTGGGTGAGGACACAACTTCATTTATTGACTTCATAGGAGAAGATACTGCCAATGTCTTTATGGGAGAAGACATAATTGGTGCTGTTGGTGTGACCACAGATTTAAAAGGGAGTCCTGAAGTATACATGCTAACAGTGGACTTTGGAGATGCTGGTGGGGTCATAGTAATAGAAGATCGTTCCAGAAGAGAACCAGCTGTAGTTATAGGGGAGGTTCTAGTAGAAAATGTAGTTGCCAACCCTTTTGGTGATGTACTTTCACTCACTACTGGAGTTCTAATTGGTGAAGTAATCAGTGGTGAAGATGCTGGAACAGAATATGGAGGCTGTGATACTACAGTCTTTATAGGTGATGAAATAGTTCTAAATGTTCTAATTGGTGAAGCCACATCACTAACAGATTTCACTGAAGATGTTGTTGATGCACCCAGGGTTGACTTAACTGGAGATGCAGAAGAAATAGACCATACTGATTTTAGTGGGGAAGCTGTTGGTGTATTGGATGAAGAGCTTGATAAGGAAGTAAAGCTCGACTTAGCCTGCCCAGGGACTGTAATTGGAGCTGCTGACCAGGCATGGAATGGTCTTGTTGGAAATGTTGGCTTGTAGGAATATGTAGTCAGCAGTGTTCTTGTACTTCCTCCACTCCGTTCAGCTGTTTCTTAAATATTTAAATCAAAATTTAACATAAAACCAACAAAAAGTTTTTAAAATAGAGAGACCAAAGAAGAAAGCTGATCAGTAAACCATACATTGTACAGAAAAAAAATACAGTAATTCATTTAAGTTATACTGAAGGAAGTAAATGAGGGTAGAAAGGACGATCATATCTGCTTCATTCAGCCAGCATACAACACAAATATGTCAGCATGACACACAAGACAGACAAAGCAACTAAATTAGAAAATGATAACACAGAAATGAAAGTAGAAAAACATAAACAAAAATGGAAAAGACAGGACAACAAAAACGACAACACAATAATTCTACTCTTCCTTCCTATTGACTTTCTAATGTGCTGTTTTTTTTTTCCTGATTGCCTTGTAATCAAAGGTGTGACTATTTCATTTGCCTGGTGTTTTATAACAGAATTTAGAAGTTCACCTTATTTGAAGAATTATAAAAAAAATACTGCTGGTTAAATAAGGAAGGATATTTTGATAGCAAATGACAGGCCAAAATTACTACAGTTTAACCCATTCAAATTACTTCATGCATGACTCAAAGTACTTTTGAGTCGCAGGCATTTTATGTACAGACAGTGAAGCAATAAGAATAAAGTCAAATTGTAATTGTTCATGCAAAACTGTTAAATCTTGCACGGTTATAAAGCCAATAGTGAGTGTTTTTAAAGTAAAAAGAAAGGAAAACAAAAGGGATAACCTATATTTTTGTTTGTTTCTTGTCATCCCTTTTGTTTGATAATGTCAAAAAGAAACAGTAAAATGAAATGCATCAAACGCAAAGTGTTTTGGATGAATACCAGAGAAGCATGTTTTCACAGCTGATAGAGTCAGTATGTGAGCAGGCTGAGCAAAGGAAAACAATGTTGATTCATGCATGTTGCACAATGTCAAAACAAGCACAAACATTGCAAATATTTATATAATAAGCTTATGCATTATACATACAGGAGATTTTTACAGTTTTATTATAAAAAAATAATTATATTATAACCAGGCACTGAAAATAAATTAGTATCAGTTAGTATAAACCAACTCACTCATTCCAGGCTCAGTGAGATAGCTGTAGCGCTTACGTAAAGCTAAAGACACGAAGCTCTGACGCCTGTCTGCTTTCTCAGCCTGATAAAAGCAAAGAGAAAAAGAAATGAACATCACCACATAATTATTCAGTAAAACCTGCATTATACAGTATAGCATTTACAGTTATAAATGTTATCTTACCCTCTGTATTTTTAAGCAGCACAAGTTACAATTATCAGACAGTCAAATGAAACTAAGGCATAGAAAATATGCATAATAAAGCATGTAATATAAAACATATTAAATATATGAATATTAATCTGTGTTAAAGATCAATATTTAATGTTAAAAATATTATGCATGCAATGGGTAGAAAAATTATGAACAAGCTAAAGGTATTAATATAAATGAAACCTAAAAAATGAAATACATGATTTTAAAGCTATGCTCCAAAATATATTAAATTGATTAAAAAGATAGAAACTACTATATTAAATTCTTATAATCTGAAATGGGCATTTACTTAATAACTATGCAAGTAAGCCCAATGACAGGGCATACATAACACTGGGCTTAACCGTGGCTGTCAATGGTTCACTTGCAGCACTACAGTTTGAGTGATGCCAAGTCTTTTCAGGTTTTATTACTGCATGGTAATACAACCCCTAAGCTACCATATTCAGATTTAAATTGCTAGATGCACTTCAAGGGTTCACTGCTGGCTGAAAAGACTTGTGTTTGTACCATTAAAGATAGCAAAATCATAATAAGGTTTATTAAAACATTCTCCATGCTGGAAAGATAAGATGTAAGACTATTGTTCAATAGCACTGCCAACTAATTTTCAGTATTTTATTTACTTACTTAAGGGAGATGTATGCAGCTGCACCTTTCAGTATCAGGCAAGATGTGGGTTCACTAAAAGTCTGGATACTCTCCCTGTTTCTCCTTTCAAAGTTCATCTTTCATCTTATACTGAAATTGAATCCTGTATCCCACAACCAGAAAATATCTCTGAATTACTGAGGAAAATATTTATTCACAATTTACCTTTTAACAGTGAAAGACTTCCCTTGCTATCCTGAGATTCTTCTTCCCCACCTCACCCAAATCATTATCCTATCCCAAGACCACTGAAAATTCCCATTCCTTTAACAAACGCCACCATTTTCACAATCTAAATAAGTACTGAGGAATCCACACCTATCAACTTCTTCTCATACTACAACAGTCCATCACCATCATCACTTAAATTTTTATTTAAGTAAAATCAGTAATTAAATAGTCATGAAAAACATTATCCCATCTACTGTGAATAGAAGATTTCCAACTCTATTGCAAAGGATGAATTCTACTTTTTTCAGATTTCTGCCATGAATGCTGACTCCGAAAGAGGAGTCATCAGTGCTGACCTTAATAAAGCTTTTATTACAGCTTATACCAATATCTTACTCACTGCTTCTACTTCCTGACGATCTTTAAGGTGTCAGGGATTCAGCATTATTCTGCCTAGGCTAAAGTCCCTGAGTCTTCCCATGCAACTAATGTGTGTTTACCTCCTGGCCAGTGTCCGACAGAACTCTCCAAAGTTCTCTCCTAATACAGGCTCACTATCTTAAATAACCTATCTTGAATAAATACTCTGAATGTTTAACTTATTTCCTGAAGGAAGCAATGCTCTGGTGACCTCTGCGCCTTTTCTATTGTGCATCTCATCTCACATTCTGATGAATGAGAAGGAAAAAAGAAACTAAGGTAATTCGCTTTCAAACTCTCTGAAGCAAACTCAGATACCACCCTCATTCCTATGATGTCATACTTTATTACACTTAGTAACATTTTGTAGACATAAACACAATGGTAAGATCTTTAGCTTCATTCTACATGTTTGCATTCATTTCCATACCAAAGAAGTTTGTAAGAGAGTGCAGGGCATGACTACCGTCACATGAAACGGACCATCCTACTATATGTTTCTGATGTCTACCTCTGAATTAATTTGGAATGTATATGTTTCTGGCTCTAACAATGTCTTAACTCTTTTCTTCAACAGACAAATATGCAGTACTTGCCATTTAAATGTCTACTACAATGCAAAGCCTTGGACAAACACTGACGCAAGCTAAGAAAATGCTGGAATGCAATGTAAATTCAGGTTGCTTAGACAAATGTAGATAGTATTTGTGGTAAAAGAAAGAAAATTTCCCAAAAACAGACATTGTGAGATTCATTTAAACAAAAGAGATGTGTGTGGGAATCCTCATATGGGATTTGTCTCCCACAGGCACATTTTCCTCTTCTGCTAGACATCAGACAAAAATTCTTTACAACTTTTAATCATAAATGGGTGCTTATTTGCCCAGAATGCTGATGTATGAGCCAACCACCGAAACTGAAAATTGCTGTGTAGACAAGGTGTTTGATTGAACTCTTTATCAACAAAAAAAGTTCTGGATTTAGTTGCTTGGGTTTCCCCTTTTACATCAGCAATCTCATACTCCAACAGATGTATGCTGCATAAAGAAGGTACCCAAATATTTTGTATACTAGCTGAATGTCTGATCTTTGGCAAGATACAATGCATATAACCTTATGCTACTGCACGAGTTATCTAATAATGAACATTACTGCAGTCCATTGTGGAGACCATATGAGAATACAGACATCAGAATGACTGACAGTATGCACTGACAGCTGCCAACATGGCAAGGGGAATATGAGGCAAGGCATGAAAGAATGGAAATTTATATTGTTAGAGAGATGGGACAGCAAAGGATACTAAATGGATGTATTGTACGGATATCAGTGACAAATTAAGAAAAATAATTTAAGAACTACATTCAGGAAATATTACTTTACTGAGTAATGGTAGGATCCTTGGAAGGAAGTGGTAGACTGGAGAGCTAAAGAAAATTTCAAAGATTTTCTGAAGCAAATAGAAGAAAAGACAGAAGAAATGTAGAGTATCTGCACAGAGCTGTATGAAATATTTAACCAGTTGATGGGCCATGGGTGGTTGTTACTATGGATTTTTTTTAGTCACACATCTCAATCCCACTATACATTTTTCTACAAACAACTGCTGCATTCAGCCCTACACCATCATTTACACACCTACTCCTTCTGCAGGAATGTTTTTTCTCTGCATAAACCCATATGCTCCACCAACATAACCATGACCTGCTGACTTCCTCTCACTTTGGTCAAGTGATACCCAAAAATACTACACTAATGAGTATTTGTTACATGCTACTATAGTGACATTAAAATTAATGCTGCATGGTGATCTAGCTTCTGGGCTAAGAAAACGTTTTTTTTTTTTTTTTGCCTAAATATTATATTTTGCTGTTGCTACTTCATTGTATTTTTATATATTTATTTATTTTTTATTTATTTAACATTTGTTTACCGGGAAAGTCCGACTGGGACAGACCTCATTTTCAGTGGAGGCCCAGGGAGACATGCTCCAGATGCATGTCTTTAGAATTACCGTACATTGTTCAATATAATTCCTGTACATCTGAAAAGTAGTAAATTAATACTTATCTATAAACTTTTAATAGTGAAGAGCAACCACTGTAAATGAATATGCCTGTTTCAAATGGTACAGTTAAGGATCTTAACTAAGTGGTGTATTCCATCACTTTCTGAATCTTTCCTTGAGAGGCAATATAATTTCCTGCTGCCTCAGACACAGTCAGAAGAATTACTGTTTTCACATGGATGATATGATTTGCTGTCATCTCTTACATTAAATAAGGCTGACTGTGCCTATGATGACATAACAGTAGAATTCCTTATAACAATTAAAAAGAAGACACAGCCAGAAAGACCACATCAAACACAAAAATACATTTATTCAACTATGTTAATCAAGGCATCTCAGATGACATGAGGTACAGCCCTAAAAATTATTACACAGGCTCAGGAATACAAGCAGCAGCACATAGATTTTTCATAACAAACTCAGGGGAACAAGCTGGACACTACTAGAAATGGACAAGCATTTCATTTTATTTCTAGGCCTAGTAGCACTCTCACTGTCCAATGCATCTATCAACCCTCTCCCCTTCAAGCCATTAAATTGGGATTGTGCTCCCTCCTTTCCCCAAACAAAACCAAAGATACACATGGAGGAAGGAAACACAGGAGCACAAATTCCTAAGTAGAACAGTGGTGCAATGAAATCAGAGTAGTCACAGTACAGGATTACGATCTTCAGTACCAGATGCGGTTATCTGTTTAAGGCAAACCCCTCTCCTAAGTGCCTGGTAGGCACAACACCTGGGAAAGGCCTTCAATAGCTGCCCCCGGGTAACCATACCACACACCTTTTCCTGGAGGCAGTATAGTGCTCACTAAGCCCAGTGATCACCTGGACCCACTTTTCCTTAGCTTCTACCTGGTAGTAATCAGACTTCAACTCCCCCAGCTCCTAGTGTTGTCATCTTGAAGCAAGCATATTTCTGTGTTGTTATACCTCATCAGTGTAAAAATGGAATAAGGCTTATGCTCTGTAACATCTGATTTTACGCTCTATTCCTGTTTACCCAAAAGTAAGTGTAAAAAAAAAAAGGCATGGAAACAAGAAAGGAAAGGTTCTTAAGCTCGTAATTGGAGGAACCACTGAGAGGTCCTCTCTTTATTAAGTTATCAAAAGAAGTAACTAACTAACCCCAAAGAAAAGAGAGTGCTTTAGTACAATACGTCAAGAACATCCAAGTCCACAAAGGTTTCTAATAATGCACTCATAAGCGTAATGTTTCAAACTATAAATCATCCTGCAATTATAAAGTACTACACAGATGAAAAAACATAAAAATAAGTACCATATCTAGTGAAGTCTATCTTGTTTATTAAAAGCCCATGTACTTCTATGCATATTTGAGTCACTTAGCAGAAATGTTTCTATTTTTTCAGTTACAACTTGCACAAGTCCTATGATGACTCCCTCCATTAGTAGGTGTCTTTGACTCCTTTACAAGGAAACAGTAGTCAATAAGTCAAACACCTTAATAAATGATGTTGTCATTGTTTAATATCTTCATTTTAGTTTTAGTTTTTTTTTTAAATACTATATATGCATATGACTGAATATGCTGATTTATCTAGACCGTTTTTTCCCCCCTTCTAATAGCGCTACACATAAAGAAAAGGTATGTAACAGATAAACTAGATGTATGTTAACTTACAACAGGAACATCTATAAAGTACAAAGCATTATAAAGAAATATTGGCCGATTTTAGCTGATATACCAGAATTTAACAACACTATATTTTCCCTGCCTCAATTTGGTTATAAGTGTGGTAATTCACTCAAACAAGCATCATGTTATAAAGAGCAGCCCGAGAATTATTTAAATTTTTTGAGTGTAAAAAAAGGGGACATTTAAATTTGATGATTGCACTTAATGTGAACATATTTATTGTGAAAAGGCATTTAAACACCCTTTCTTGGACAGTAATTTCATTTTAAAAGCTTATGGTAACTGCAATACACATAATATTATATATATAGCACTGTGTACAGCATGTGATGGTTACTATATTGGGATGACGAATCGTAAATTTAAAGAACGTATTGGTAACCATCTATCAGATATTAGGTGTAAAAACAGTACGAATACATTATATAAGCATATAGCTGATAAGGGTGAGTTGCATAGTTTTAAATTTGCTATATTAAAAGTGATGTATCCTCCATTATGCGGAGGAAATATTAAGTTGCTGACTGAGTATGAGGAAATGTGGTGGATACTCGGGTTTAAAGCACACCTGCCACCAGGTTTAAATGGTACTTTTTAAAAAAAACTTTACTCAAGAAATTACATCAGCAAGTTTAAAACATGGTTTTATCAATTGATGTTTTTATTAGATAATTGAGTTTTGTCATGCGATTTAGCATTATTATTTAAAGTATGTCTGAACTCTCATTTTTATCTGATGCCTGAAGAAGCCTATTTAGTGAAAGTTTTACTTGCACATTAAAGAGACATGGCCACTGTGTATTTCAGTGGCTTTATTTATTTTTCAGTTTGTACATTTTGAACACATTTTCGTATCTCTGGAACCATAAAAGTTACTAAGGAAGTGTAAATCGCAAACATTTCAGCACAAACTATTTTTAGAGTAGTACTATTATTTAGGTTCTAGGTCTTAAACTGGAATTTTTAAGTCACAGTAAAAACAGTAACTATTTAGTTTGTGATATTTTGTAAACCACCTCAGTGGTACGGCGGTAGCATTGTTACCTCACAGCAAGAGGTTTTCCCGTTCGATTCTCGGCTTGGCTTGGGAGTGCCTTCTGTGTGGAGTCTGCATGTCCTCCCTGCGGTTGGGTAGCGTTCGAAAGACATGCGTGTGTAAATGGGCATTCCTTCGTTGAAGGTTGGGCGTTGAGCTGGCACCTCAGTGTTTCATAAAAAAACTACTGCCATTCATTAGCGGACCGGAGCCAAAAGACAAACAACAACAACCTGCAATATCTCAGCAACCATACAAGTCACACACATACTGTCAGCAGTATTTTGTTCATCTGGCTGAGTGCCTTCATATGAGGCTAAGCACTTCTGTCTGTACTACTTCGTTATCAAGTTATTTAGAAAAACAGGAAATTTATGACAATATAAATAAATATTATATGAACAATTAATATCTCTTTACCTGTATGAAATGCAGTTCAATATTAATACAGTTGTGTTTGCCTTAAGATTAAATTTTTAATACTTTGTATACAAAATGTTGTTGGAATTATTTATGCAAATATGAGCAAGCAGTATTTGATGCCTAGAAGCATCAGTAGGCTGTAACTGCTGAAACACCTAGAGGCATCACTCAGGTGTAATGACTTAAGCTCTTTCTCAGTAAATAATTCCTTGGTAGAAGTAGTATAATTTCTATATAATAGCAAACCACTACCAAACTTTAAAATCAACATTTCGTTGAATAAATAATCTCTAAAAAAAAAGTAAAAATATTACAGTAGCTTCTAAAAAGTAAAACATTAACTCTATTGCTAATAAAAATAATAACAATAATAACTGATTTAAATGTAAATTGTATTTGTTGGTGCTACAGCAGTTTAAATGTCTTACATACAATGCACAAGCAGACCTGGAAAAACATCTCTAGAAACACTTACAGTGAGTGTTTTCCTGTATGCAGAAATGGTGAAATACTACTGCAATAGTAAAGAGAAAATGTAAAAACAGTTCTTTTAAAGAGTTTATACATGATATTAATAAAATGGTAATTTTTATTCAATGTTTAGTTTGTTTTCATATACAACAAATCTGATAATATAGTTGTCCTTTTACTTAACAGCTGTACATATGAAATGCTGCCTCAGTCTATGAATAGTAAGCTATCTAATGATCTCATGAATAGAAATTTAAGTTTTGTTTTCATTTTGAGTTTCCATTTTTTTAATGGTAAACATATGCAGGACTTGAATAAACAGTTCATAGAGATCTGTGGCTCAGATGAACTGGGAGTATACAGCATTCTATGTCTTAACATGAAGAAAATATCGCACTTGCTCATGGTTCTAACCCTTATAAGCTGTGATCCACCAGTCTCACATTTCAGCCACTCCAAACATCTGCTTCTATGCCAAAATATTCAGGGATAAATGTATCAATCAGTGTCTCCCTCACCTCACCTAAGGAACAAGCTTCCCCTATGAGTCAGAGAGTCTAAATCAAACATTTCAAACTTCACTTAAATGAATGGACAAAATCTTGTAAATTAATGTCAAGAGTCAATGGCTAAAATGTCTAAGTTAAGCTAAATAAAGTAATAAGGCAATTGCAGGCGATAGCATCTTTCTGTTTTTTCCCATATTGATGTTTAAAATCCTTATTTGTATTGCTTTTTTATTAAATGCGTATATTTTTGCATTGAATGCTGTTGTAATAAGACAGCTGCTAAAACAAATACCAATAATCATAATGGGTACTCATACTGAATGCTGTGTACAGAGATGTTTTTCAGCATTTCTTTTTGTCTTTCTACAGACAACTAAGATGCCTTGAATTTTGTTGCTCATATAATGAAAAGTCTAATAATAATAATAATGCTAGGATAATGATAGCATTTTCTTACTATGAGGTACAGTGACTTTGGAGTTTATTTTAGAAGGGGTACACTGGGTGAAGTAGACTTGATTGAATTATCTTTAACATGCCAATCAAACCACAGCTAAATTAATTTGGTTGTTAAATTTGAATTTATTATTAACTGTATTAATTACATTTTAAGGTACTTTTCTGTTAACAGGGCAACAGCTTTCTTGGCCTTGTTAACGGTTTTGTGGTAATGAAAGCTGTCTTTTTATTGTATATTTAACTCTCCCTGTTCCTACTGCCTCCGTGCCTATAAAAGTGGATATCCATGCTCATGATTTCTGAACTGGGCAGGGAACAGTATGCAGAAGTGGTGTGTGCCTAAGGGGCATACCTGTCAAACTTCCCTGAATGTCAGCGATGTCCCTGATTTGCGCTCAAATTTTTAGATCTGTCTCTCATACATCCCCCCCAAAATGATCAATTTTGGAGAAAAGGTATTACTTCACATCTTTTTGTGTCAGTATCTCAATAGCTCAAGTGAGTGGTAGTAATATTTTAAAAATGCCCCTGATTATTTCTGGATATGTCTCAGAATCTTGTGAGAGTAGTCCGTGACTGGTTGACAGCTAAGCCGTTTGTTTTTGTCTTTGGGTACAAAAGCCTTCTATTGCTGTAAGTATGGCCTGCATGTTAACAGTCTACCACAGACAACCACAAAGAGTGTGCAAAAGAAGGATCCGCTGAAGTGACACAGATAGTGGCACATCTACGATCGTTGCAGCAAAATTAAAAGGTGTTAAAGCAGTGGGAGGATTTTTTTCATTTGCTTCTTGCAAGTAATGCACCCATCTGTCACCTTTTCTACATCAAAAATACATGATTCCAAAAGCAATGTGACTTTTATTTAAAACCCTCAGTAAACTGCTGTTCTTCAACAGTGAGACTTCCTTCAACTCGATCACACTTAATTAATAAACACCACAGCTGTCAAATTTAACTTTAGCATGTATAGCATGATCCCAACCTTTCAAAATGAGGAACAAACAGCCAATGCAGAACATCCGTACTCGTTTTTGGGTGCAAAAAATGCTTAAGAATTCTCAGTATTGGAAGTTTTATAAACCTTTTCTGTGTGGAAAAGAGAAGAGAAGTGTTATTGATCAAACTGTGAAACTATTCCTCAAAATAAGGTATGGGTAAGAATAGAGGCCAAGACAGCTGTTGCCCTGTTAACGGAAAAGTACCCATTTTAATATCTGTACTTGATTTTTAAAAGATTGTGATTGTGGAGCTTTTTTCCCCAGCCACCCTCTGAAAATGGTCACTTTCTGGCCCAGTTGGACTTTCCCGGTAAACAAATGTCAAATAAATAAATGAACGAATCCTACTTTAAAAAAGAGACAGCAATCAAAAGAGAACATAGTAGGATTGTTACTAAGTACGCCTTATGCATTAAACACAAATGTAATCATATTTTGAGCTTTAGAAATATTTACATGTGGCTCGATGATAACATTCTTGCTGCATCAGTTTTGAAAAAAGATATTACAATGATGAAAAGTGAAAAAGAAACAGTTAAACGTAGCAAAAATATAGCACCCGAATCAGTCAACTGAAAAAAGACATTAAGAGCCATTGTCACTGGATAAGAAAGGTCATTCTGTATTTACAGGTAGTATCCATACATGCAAGTTTACTGCATGAATAGTTAAGGAAATTTGCTAAAATGTCTCATTTACCTAGAAAATTAAGTCAACCAGAAAATGTCATTATAAATTACCCAATTGATATCTGCCATTTTATCATGTCAAACTAGACCGGCACATGGCTTGTTTCAGTACTCCTCTTTTAACATTACTTTATGGTGGACAGGAAAGCAACATGTTTATACAGAGAGAGAGAGAGAGAGAGAGAGAGAGAGAGACTAAAACAACAAAAACATGTTCTGGAAACTTCTTACAAGCAGTTTCTAGAGACAATATAATGTGCATTCAGAGTAATCAATTAAAATTAGCAATTTTAGCCTATCTGCTTAAATAGAAACTGGGATGCTTAATGAACTACTATATATTTTAACTTGTTCAATGTGGATGAAGTAAATGAAGCTTGGTCTGTGAACAATGAATACCTAATCAAGAATAAAATACTGCATGTTTTAGTCTGTTCAGTTTAGATGAACTAAATGGTGCTTGTTCAGTGAAAAAGGAGTAGTTAATTAAGGCACATCAAACATGAAAGTCTCAAAATTTGTACTCTGAATTCTAGTTTTGCCATCTTGTACTAAAGTGCTGAATATTACATATGCTTGATCTGCTTGATACTGTCTTCAAAGGTAAATTTTAATTCTGCTCCTTTCAACCTAGAATTTTAGAGCTTTGTATAAATCTGCTCATCTTTAGTCTAAAACAAAAAGTAAACATTACCGCCTCTTGTACTTGGGTACAAGAGACAGACAAGAATGAACTTTCATAATCCAAATAAGAATCTTTTGCTGTTAGGCAATATGGAAAAGGAGGTGATGTCACTGCCAAAAAGATACAGTTACAACTCACTTTGAGGGTCTGGGTTCTAACACCACAGCTCCTTAACTCTCACTTCATTTCAGCTCAGCTCATGCTGGCAAAAGTAACAGCCATTAGAATAAGTACTGCTTTACAGGACTATAGAATATAACTGGTCATTTATGTGACATAGATTAATAGGTCCAGGAAGCAGGATGCTCTGTGATTTGCCCTTTTCCACATTTATAATGTAACTGAGCCTTTGCCTAGATTACATATAATATTATTTGTTTGAAATATTCTGGTGATATTAACTGCATGCTGTTGCACTTTGATTTCATAGTAATAAGTACCATTAAATCTTTATTCTCTGTCATAATTTGCTATTATTTTATTATTTTTTGAACTAAAGATTGTTTGTCTGGGACTTTAGTGAAAATGGCTACTCCCTGCTGGACATTTCTGGTTCATGTATGTACACAAATAAGTAAAGGAAATATACAGCATAAATAAGCAACTCATTATAAAGATCTATGTGGTAATTTCCTTGGCAAGGGACTGTCCATTACATGGTTAAGGTCTATTTTCTTTTCATGCTCATTTTTTTCCTGATGGGGCCTACTATCAGGCACAGGGGCCTACTACATAAAAAACAAGCCTAACAATACAACGTTTGAACTTTCTGTCTCTGCGTTTATAGTGTGCAATATTCTACTTCTAATAAAACCATCCATTTACTTACGTCCCTTGAAAACAAGCAATACTTTTAACCAGAGTTGTTTCTCATCCTTACTGAAGGCAGAGAACACCAAGAGAACTATATTTAAGATAAAGCCACATCCCCCACACTTTCCCTTTACTTAATCTGAAAAAAATCAAAATGATTGTTTTGATATAAATTTTCTCCTTCAGGTACATTTGTTGGTGATTTTTTTCCAGTGATTTCCTTGACTAGGGAGAAACTAATGGATTTTTCAAAGCCAAGTGATGGCATGCTTCGTATGGCATAATAATAATAATAAATTGCAGATGGCACAGCTTGCTCTCCCATTTACAACTGGACATGCTGCTAATGCCGTATGTGAAGGGAAGAGACCAGCTCTGGGGAGTTTAGACTGCTCTACAACTCAGGCTAGAAATACAAATGTTTGCAGCCGACAGTAATTCCTACTGATAAGGGATTATGCAGCAAACAACTGATTGCTATGATGAACATTTTAATTTCTGTTTTATTAATTCTGACCACCAGGAATCGCAAAAGAAGCACTACAAAATCTGATGAAAACAGCAGAAGTATGCATTTGAGGTCTTATAAACAAAATCAAATATTGTTTACCAAATACCAATACTTCTTCCACAGATTTCACTAAGTTAATTCTGCAGTCCAATGCAAAAAATTTTACAGCGGCTGCTTTTGAAGTATTGCTAAAATGTTCACTTCTTTTTATCTTTAAAGGGAATGTCATCATACTTTCTTTGCAAATCACATTTTGAGCCACCCAAATGCAGATCAAGAATCTAGTATAAAGACATTAGGAAATAATTCAGTTGTGACTCTTCCCTTATTTCAAAATGCCATCTAAAATGTTCTCCCCCGGCCTTAATTACGTAGCACAAATATGCAGAAAATTAAGACATTAACTATTTGAATTTTACCTATTAAAAAGTACTATATTAAAACTCCATTTTTGTGATGCTGAAGTTTGGTCATGCATTTTAACTGTAAAACCTTTACACCTCTGTTCATTTCTTACTGTTAATTCTGTATCATCTTGGACACTAAATATTACCAACTATTTAACATTATCCTTTTCAGTAAAATTATAATTGCTTTTTGGACACACAGACAGCCTTGAGAACTCCACCAGTATCAGTGCTTACATCTGAGAATCTTTAATTTTTTTTTAGAAAGCATATGGCAGTGCATGATATATTTATTCTGTTATGAGAAGAAAAGTAGTTCTTCAGAAAGAAAGACCATCACCTACCCTGGATAACATCTTTCAAATAGTGCAAAGAATCCAATCACTGAGACATAAAATATGTTATTAAGCAGGAAAAATGCCGATTATTTAGACAGCTTAAGTATAACACTATTTAATATTGGGATATCGAATTCTGAAGCAGGACATACATACATCTGCTAGACTAGACTAGACTTCAATAACAAGACAACAAACATACAAACAATTGTATTACCTCATCATCTTGATCTGATTCTGTTTCCTGTTGGTCCCAAGATGCATTGCAGAGACAAGAAGTATAGTAATGGACAGCAGGGAAAAAGAATATCAGGATGTGAGCAGGGCCATGTAGGGAGCACAAAATGCAAGCTGACTAACAGAGAATAACTCAAACCCAAAAAGCTGGCAAAATTAAAATAAAAATCAAACCCACTGCAAATCAGCACATGGTAAAATGTTACTGGAAAGCACAAAGCCTATGAATTATAAGTAGACGCATGAATTTTAAACAAGGAACCAATCAGAAAACAGGATTTTGACACAACAGGAACAATAGACTTGACAATGTTTGGCAGATTAAAGCACACAGCAATAACAAATAAGGTTCTATTTTCTTGACATTTAGTTTACCGTACACGTTAAGCAACAATTAAAAGATAACCTTATGGTGTGTTACATTAACTGGAAAAATCATAGCAGTACCTTTTTCTGGACTGGTAGAGTGATGTTTAGATTGCAGATGGCCGCTTGTGGTAAACCTTTTGTTGTCTTTGGCTCCTTTAAGAAAGAAAGGCGACCACAAGGCTCCTGGCTGGCATCTCTCACCTGTAAAAAAGGAATGATTTGATGTAAATTCAGAAATACATTTCTTCTAATATTCTAAATACATTTCACATAAACCTTTTATTGCTAGCTGCTGATATGGAAAGTCTGTCTTCATGTCTACCTCCTACTGAAGCAAAAAGGCCTTGCTGTGAATACACATACTGTCAACATATGGGCAAAACTTGTGCTGCTGTTAAACTGCATCAGGTTGCAATGCGATGCTACACCAAAATGAAAAAAAAAATCATTCTTATGTCACCTAAAAACATAAATGTCAAATGAATTCTGTATTTTAACAAATTTTCTATGAGTTAAACATCAAAAATAAAAAGAAGAAACAACTCATATTTTCAGGCTATCTGTATGTACTATTGATGTTTAGAGATCTCAAAATCTGGACTTTGGTTTGTATTATTTTATCTTCTGCTCCCACTAAGTTTCCTCACAGCCACACATAAACGTCAACTGCACTGCTTTTGTTATCACAGATGTTAGTTTTTACAATGTATATATGGGTTTTTCACTTAAGCAGCATTTTGTGTCAGTCACCCATCTAGCTTCTTCTTATGCTTAGAAGTATAAAAATCAGAGATTTCTGCTAAATATACAGTGGGCAAATATACAAAATACCAAAGGAAAATAAGGTTCACAGAATAAAAATTCTTTTTAGGGCTGCAGTCAGTCCTTTATATCAAGTCTGATAATCCCACTGCTCCATTCTAAAAATAAAATAAAACAGAACCTACCAATCATTCTAGTTTATCCTTGCTCAAACTCTGTGAATCGTTCTATGGAGATGGGATTCTCTACTTTTTTTTTTTTTTTTTTTTATACGTCAAACCAATGAAGCCAACTCATCAAATGCTGCTTGCCTGAATGAGATTAAGCAAGCAAATTAATAACAGTGGTAGAATTTAAACAAGAAAATATTTTTTCATTAGGGTCCAGGCTCCACATTCATATCGCTTATGCAAAGCGAAGCCTTTACTTATAACTATTGTCTAAGGTTGTTGTATCTTAAGAGTAAATAAAATACTCCCATTAAGTGCAAAAGACAGCTTCCTCTGTGTAAAAGGAAACTTTCACAAAACTTCATAGTAGAGGCATTTCCTGCAAGCTGTTTCAGCCATATGAGCTGCTACCCACCATTTCCATCTGGTTCATAGTATTACCCTTGCTTCGTACAAAACTGGTCCTACTTTTATTCATCTCCAAGAATTAAGGAAACCCTTTTGCTCTGCTCATCTTGTTTAAGTGAAGTGCTCTGAAGTCCTTATCTTAGTATCTTGGGCATCGCCTTTGCTATTTTGCATCTCCTTAGGAGAGGGTCTGGTAGACTCTCACCTCAGGGATAATGTCTAGCAATGGCTGGGAGTCATCTTCTAAAGAGTTTGGTGTCACAGCAGGAGTCTTACTCAAGTGGCACTACAGGAAGTGTGCAGGACTTTATCCTGGGATGCTGAAATGGATACCCCCAACATGCTCCTACTGACAGGGAGTGGAGAAAAGAAGGGAAAACAAGAAACATTTAATTACCCATGTCTGGAGACAGTTGATGACACTATCTCTAGCACTGTGTTCAGATTTCACTTTTACAAAGGCACAGACAGGACAGTGACATTTAAGAGTAATGCAAAAAAAAAAAAAAACTGTCCCCAGTCTACAGCAAAAGACATACTGAATAACCTTAAAAACATGACAGACAGCAGAGATCTACTAGTACCTCAATCAACTAAGCTGAAACAAGCATACAGGAAAGGGTAGCTGAGCAGTAGTACTGCTTTCCTGAGGGTAAAAAATGGATAGCAAAATATTAAAGGCTTCAAGAATATATGGCCAAGAACAATGGATTTCATCTGAGGATGCATATAAATAAACTGCTTGATTTAATAGTGTTTGTATTATATCCAAAGGAAGGGAATGGACAAACTCGGTGGGTCAAGAGACCCTTATGCTCCAGTGAGACTCCACATTTCCACTATAATTTGTCTCAGCTGTCAGGCTTCAGTAAACAATCATATGAAAGGTAAGTAAATCGAAACTTTCTGTATGTACTACAGAAAAAAAAAGCTGATCACAGATAAAATGTCTCTAACTGCTATCTAGCATAGGTGAAAAGTTCTTGTAATAGTATTCATTTATATTTACAATAAGATGCATCTCTGCTTCTGACAATCTTTAAAATGTATTTCAAGTTTACCAAAAAAAGAGTGGTCTAAATAAAAGTAAGCAGGGAATTGTGATCAAGTATATTATTAAAAGGGGCTAAACTAAGGAGGAAGATATGGGTGAGACTAACATTGGTATTTCTGTCTGAATTGGTCAAGCAATTTTCAGGCCTAGCTATGATTATTCAGTTATTTGAAAGGAGTGGCTCTTGATGGAGCCATGCAAAATTAGCTGTATTCTGTGCATAAGCATTTTAGTTAGGTAAGAAACTTCATTGTTTTTGATAGAGCTATACTCTGCATCTTCTTTCTTTTATGACATCAAAAGCACAAACAGAGGCATTTGGACTGGCAGTTTCCAAAGATAGCTTTTTTCCTTTTGTTTACATTATAATCATACTAGTTTGGAGGGCATTAGTATATCATTAGTATATATTCAGTAGCATGACCATACTTTAAAAATGTTTTTTTTTGCATATTTTGTCCCCAATGCCTGCCAGTCATAAGACCCTTTCTTGGTCTGCTGGCCAATTTGTTCCTCATTAGCAGGTTGAGAGTGAACCGATACGGTCTTTTCTGTTATGGCTCTATATTCAGTGTGCCTGCTTGGCTACACAAAGGAAGGGGGCATATGACAGGCTGTCTGCATTAGTCATCCCTCACTTTCGCAAGAGACACTGCCAGCAAGTAGCTCTACCCACCTTCTCTGAAACATAGAAAATGGTTTATTCAGTCCCCACTGGACAAATCACAATACCCTTATCTGCTCCTGAACATCAGCATCCTTCTCTTCCCCACTAGAGATGCAAGTGGGACGAACCCCTTTGTTCCTCTCCATCCAAGTCTCCCTACCTCGCTCCACCAGTGTCAGGTCACTAATTGAACCCAGGTTAATTGGGTCACATGCAGGGCTTCATTCCTCTGTGTCACACAGCCAGGACAACCATGCTTTTAAGTTTAGAGACTGCAGAAGCTGGTTGTCTGAAATTTTACATGTGTGTGTGTGTGTGTGGGGGGGTAGTGTGTGTCTAAATAGAAGTTTTCTTTACACAGTACATCTTCAGACAGCTGATTTCTACTACTTCTAAACTCACCACTGTAACACCTAAACGCTTCAAAATATTGATACACTAAAGCAAGTGCTCACTGTTTAATAAAGTGCATCTCTATGCAAACAACTTCATTTACAGGTTTAACAGTTTAATCAACTACATTAAGAAAACAAGTAAGATATATGCTTAGAAGAAAGCCATGAAAATGGAATCATGTTCAGGGCATACAGGGATAGGCTAGAACATTACTGTGTGGATATATTCAAAGGTATTGTTTTGTGCAATCAGAGACTATACTAAAAACCCTAAACATAAGCAGAAATCAAAAAATAAATAAATATTTGCATACTGCCAGAAAGACCCGCGGTGGTGGTGCTGTGGTAGCGTTGTTGTCTCACATTGAGATGTTGTCCGGTTCGATTCTCAGCTAGAGCGTCTTCTGCGTGGAGACATGTGTGAATGGGTGTACCTTCGTTGAAGGTTGTGCATCAGGCATGGCAAGCCGGTACGTAAAAATCAACTGCCAATCATTAGCGGACCAGAGTTCCGCTGTGGCGACCCCTAACTGGGAAAAGCCGAAAGACACAAACAAACTGACAGAAAGATCTCCAAAATGAGAAATGCATACTTTCATTTCTTTACTTCCTACTATGACTTAGTTCTGCTCATGTCTTAAACAGATATTCAAATTGACACCTGCTAGTTTTTAATGTTTCCAGCTTTGTGAGTGCTGTATCTGATGGAATGAGCATTTTGCAGAAGGCACTTAATAGGATTAACTCCATGTTAGTAAAAAAGATACTAAACTGTTTGTGCTGTTGGGATTCTTTGGGCAATATGATGGGGGTTAGCTGCCAAGACCCAATACCTTTCACTTCTTTATTTAATTTATTTTACTTTATAACAACTGTTTCCCCTTCACTGTTCTGTTGGTCATGCTGAATACCCTTGACACATCTAGATTATTATCCTGTTTTAGCCTGACTTTGTATATTAAAGTGAGATTCAAACTTAAATGCCTCTGTCTGTTGTGGTACAATTCTTTTGGCTGCTTTTGCATGCATAATTTTGGTCTTTGGCAATACTGGTTGGTGTATCATTGGGCTTTGCCAATGGTATTCTCCATGTGGATGCCTGCCATGGCACTGTGGAAACTTTGATGGCTTGTTTTTGGACCACCTTTTCTGTGGACTCAATGTAAATTTTCATGTTTTCTGGTTTCTGTCTGACAGCTGATCTCAGAGCAAAACTCTTAGTCTTGGGATCTGGGCTATGCTTTTCTTTTTTCTGGCAATTACCTGTTGCATTTATTTATTCCTATGGTATTATCTGCTATACAAATTGGATCATTTCTGACATTCTCTTGTTGAATAGTTGAAATGCAACTTTGTTTTAAATTACAAATTACAATTTCAACACCTTTGCTGATGTAATGCTTTTCTGATTTCTTGCATCTGTGATGTGTTCATCAGACTGGGAAGAGATGCATTGCCTTCTAATTCAAAAGATTTCATACTGGGATTTCTGAGTCTTCATTTATACATTTATGCCTCTGATCAGTGTAATCTATCACTGGATATATGGTATTCATATCCTATGTTTCAAATTAGTCAATTAACATATCTTGTAATTAACTCATTTTCTTAAGTAAGCCAAGGGCAATTTGTTGTATCCAAATCATGTACTTTAATTTTCTTTGTTAACATACTTTAATGACTATTTTTTTTTGTTTAGTTTTTCTTCCATCCATTTTCTTGTTCTCTCTTTGTATTACTACTGACTGAGCAGTGCTTATGTCTGTAGGCACATTACTAATCCTGAACTTAAACTAAAAATGAATCAGATGTCATAGTTTGTATTTTTAATTTCCTAATGACATATGCATAAAGTGGCTACATAGCACCCTCTGAACAGCACAGTAATGAACAGCAGGATCACAGTCAGTAGGTATCAAAACAGCATCAACATTGTTTCATGACAACTTGCACTGAGAGTGCAGCATGCTACAGTCCTATGGCACAGGTGACCCAAGTTTGATAAGTGATGAGGGTGCTTGATGCTGAGGCAGATAGGATGGGTACGCCTATCCTGGGGGCGGGGTGCTGGGATGACCAAATAATAAAACTGTGGTGGAGGCTGGAGTTCAGACAGATAACATCAGGCTGAGGGCAGTTGAACAGAGAAGTGTGACAACCTCACAGGTCTGGGTAAGGACACTTCTCAAAGTCCCCCCATTACCTATGCAGCCTAATGCTGCTATCAACATGCTAGGGGAGGGAGTTAGGGCTTACAAAAATGCCCTCCGCAGACTGCAGTGCAATGACTGAATGCCTGGCCTGCCACAAGCTGCAGTACTGTCAGGATCTGCCACGGAGTTTACACATGAAAGTGGGAGGTCTCCTTGAGCAGGAGCTCTTCCAGAAGGGAGATAGTCCTCACAAAGGAACACCAAGGACCCTGCCAGGAAAGTGGGAGGATGGAACTATATGGAGCTGACATGACGAAAACTTGAAGTCACCAGTGGATAGGCTGAAAAAAAATAAGATCATACCAGTCATGTCAGCAAAAAAAGGTAATGCAGTGGCTCTACCCTCCAAGAAAATAGTGAGTCCAATGGAGCTATTTATTTCAAAAAGAGGTATTTAACTGGTGGGGAAGCAGCCACATCCCACTTCAAGATGATGTTTCCACTCCTGGGTGGCCATACTTCTATTGTACTGGATTGCACAGTATGAGGTGCTATTATACACCAGAGAAAGTTTGGTCTGCTGAGGCAACCATTCATTTTTATCATCATTCAGTACCATGACACTAATACATTGTTCTTTTAAAAGTAAAAAGCTTTGCACTGCATTCTTTAACTATTTTCTGTTTCTAATATTTAAAGTTATATACGCACAATGCCCTTATATAAAATTATGTTCATTCAATGCCCGCCAATACCACTTGCATTTATTTTAAATTTAAACAAAATGTAATCCAAAATACAAGTATTAGTATACTCCACATTACTGCAGTCTGTAACCCATGTTTTCTGATACTACTTAGTCCCTGATATTTCTAAATTAAAGGATGAAATTACTTACTCAGGGTTAATCCATCTACCCCGTTAATGAAAAAATCACTGGTATCCCACGTTATTGATCTTCAGTAATATGAAGCAACAGTAACAGTGATATGATTCATCTCCTTTTAATAAAAAGGCAATAACCACTGGGCATTATTATTTTGGATCTGCTTCATAATATCGAATTACCAAATCACCAAACCATAAATCATCGACACCAAATCATTGCAACACCAAAACAACGAACAGCCAAAACATCAAAGCCCAAAACATCAAAAGAGCGAAGCCCAAAACATTTAATTTTCCAATACATACAGTACATACTACTTCCTTCAAATCAAGCAACACTAAAAGTAAACACAAACTTTGTTTAATGTCTCTGCAGGGGGCAAGCACCCTTGCACCCCCTGCAAATTAAATGTACCAACTATGAGATCGTACTACAGTGGAGAAAAGCTAAATTTCCCGATCCCTACTGTACCACAATCTCCACATGGAATGCCCAAATATGTTCACAAATACAGACCGTTCAGTCCACAAAACACCTAAAGATACATACATACTTTCTCTTCTAGTCACTTTGGCACTTCAAAACCAACAACACAACTTCTTTTATGAAGATAAAGCTAAGCTTCAACAATAAAAACGTACTTACCGTTTTTACTATTAAGTTTCACTATACAACCTGAAAACTGTCCAACGGTGTTAAATTTAAGGCCCGCCATGTTTCTCCACCACAAGACAACACTTCTTAAAGTGATACCACAGCATTCACACACTACACCATTAAAAACCTACCATTTATGACATTACACCAGTCGATGTTTTCAACTTTCAGTGTTTTGCAAATACAACGTTATGGTCTCGATGTTATGGGAGACAACTTGATAGTAATTCGACAATTTCAAGTAGATCTGATATTTTCTATGTCACAGTTTGTGTGATAATGTGTTACAGGTCTCTGATATAAAGCACAGTAACTGAGCATGCTCAAGTGACAAAGAGGTGCAGTAGGTAGCAGTGCTGCCTCACAATGCTTAGTCTTAGGTTTGGTTTCTGGCATGTGATCTCTTCTTTGTGGAGTTTGAGTGACCTCCCTGTGTGTGTGTGTGTGTGTCTTTTTGTGGACTTCAAAGAGGTTCTCTCTATACTGATGAGCTTATAAGCCGTGTGAGTGTGTGTGTGTGTGTGTGTGTGTGTGTGTGTGTGTGTGTACTCATGTACATTTGCAAGTCCTGCAGACGAGTGGCATTCTATCATTCCTTCCAGGACTGGTTCTTTGTCTTACATTTGTTGGGTGCTTGAACAAGCTTTGGTTCCCTTGCAGTCCCAAGACAATGAAATGGGTATTGGAAAATGAATGAAAAAATAAATTAATTAATGTACCATATTCATGTCTTACATGACAAAAAGCCATATGGCATTTCTTGGAAAAAGCTGACACCGTCCCTGCCTCGATCAAAGATCAACAATGTGATATGGACAAAAAAACATTTCTGGTCCATTTCATTTGTTACCTCTTGCAGTATGACAGAAAAGGTAACAGACAGGCATGTGTTGCACAGATATATGTTCATGACAGGTGATAAGAAGAAGGGCACATCAACTGAAGCAAAAGAGGGCTGCATGAGTTGTTTCAAGTTAGCAGTTATAATCATGGAAAGGGGTACAAAAATAAGAATATGCCTCTGAAGAGGAGGAGGAGACAAAACTAAAAAGATAATACTTATACCAGCTGGATGAGTGGTAGTCATAAAAGGTGCTAATATTAACTCATTAGACAAGTGCTACATTTTCACTGTAACATTTGATGGATATTGTATGACTAACAGCACTCAACAGCCATTTTGAGAAGAACAAAACTAGGCTTTGAATGATAGTAACTCCTTCTACTGAGAAATGCAAAAGGGTGCAGTACTGCCTACATTATCACAGAATTAGATTATGCTGGTGCCTCAATCCCATCTTTATTACAGATAATCTCTTTCTTCATTATGACTTTTACACTGCAGGAGAAATCAAGTCTATCTGCAAATACCAAGCTTTTCTGTATAAAAACTCCCTGAAAACCAAGGCCCAATTCCAAAAGACTCGATCTCAGTGTAACTGACCACTTACATTGACAACAGGTCTTTTGGAATGTGGCAGCTGGTGTAAACCTGTTTATAGATAGGCCTTACATTGAAGTTAAGTCACTTACACTAAGAGCATGTCTTTTGAAATCCAGCCCCTAGTGTGCATGTACAAAATTGGGTTTGTATGAGACACATTTTTTGTAGTACTTGGTCTCTATGTTCCATCATTTTCTTACTTCAAATGACAACAAAATAACCAAAGAATAATAAAGCCAGCATAATTAAAACAATGTCACAGCCATTTCTGCAGCATTCTGAAGGTCTGGAGACATATGGGTATTATATTCTGATCTAGCAATATGAATTTTTAAAACAAGAAAAACTTAAGATACAGTGCATGTAGCTAGTATACAAGCAAAACTACATTAGAATCAAGGACATATAATACGTATTTTTTCTTCTAAAATCAGCTGGATTTTCTTTCACTCTGTTTAAATAACTAAATACTAAAATAAAAAGATGTTAAATGTTATCTGCTTACCTGACTTTCTAATGCCTGAAGTGTGGAGTGTCATACAGTCAGATAGTTCACAGCATAATTTGCTTAGAATGGCACCAGTACTCACAGCTTGCTGTGAAAAGTACACAGTATACCAAACGGGATGCTCAGTCTTCAGTGTGCTGCTTGTTCAGTGTGATATTATCAATTACAAGAATATAAACTGCCAAACATAAAGCTACATAAGGAATATATTGGCCTGTTTAGCTATCTAATTTTATGAAATGTGCTTCAGAATTTTAAAATAAGCACCTTTACTCAATTAAAATTCACTAGTACTGCTTTCCCATGGTTAAACAGTGCTGGAATAAAACATACAGTTACAAAGGAACATTTTTTTTCACACCGAATATACAAACATCCACTCCTGTTCTGAGCTCTAAAAGGGTGTCTAAAATATAGGAAAAATGTATTTTACACAGTATACCAAAACAAATAGGCATTGTTGTTGAACAGTACCTCTCCAGATGCGCAGTAGCAAGTCCCATCTAAACCCCGCCCAACACTCGGTGACATGTTCGAATAACGAATGAATATTCATAGCGATGTCTTCACTGGCCTCATGAATATTCATCAGTTATTCAGCATGTTAGCTCGAGGGGGGGCAAAGAAACACTACTGTAACTGGAACTAATACAAATGGAAGGCGCACTGTATATTGTTTCAGATTTATGCATTAAGACAGAAGGGCATTACACGGCAAGCAAATGCCCATCCATACAAATGTTAGGGTACTACAAAATGCAATAATGCCAAAGAAACAGCACTAACTATAACTGGAACTTGCCCATATATTTCTAAGACACAGAAAAGATAAGGCCATCTCTCTAAACTATACAGAACAGTAACAAAAAATGTTTAATAAAAATACAACTGTAAACTGACTTACTACAGAAATTAATATACAATTATTGTCACTTACTACAAGATGCATGCAAACTCCTTACCAAAACAGGAGCAGAAATGAAGCACTGGACAAGCATTCTTATGATAAACTCTGTTTAATAACATGCCAACATATGGACAAGAATATAAGGTGCATACTTAAGCAATAACAGACGACGTGGTGTGGTATATTGACGATTTACCCACGGCTGGTGTGGTTTAATCACGAGGGTGAAGCCCGAGTGATTAAACAAAGGGAACCGTGGGTAAATCTTCAATATACCACAACCACGGAGTCGGTTATTGCTATTATACAATTACATTATTTAAGAAAAAAAACACTTACTTTTCTTAAATAATGTCTTTGTATAACAGTGGATTGGTGTTCTTCTGCCGGTTGTGGTATACTGCTTCTTTGTTTTGATGTACTGCGCATGCGTATGGGACTTGTGTTCCCACACATGCCCTGTGCATCAATGCTTTGAAACGGAAGCAATGGAGAAAAGAATGTTTCCGTTGCCCCATTTTCTCTCTCTCTTTTTTTTTAATTGTAAAAAAAAAAAAAAAAAAAAAAAGTTTTGGGGCAGTTTATACCAACGGAAAAAAGTCCGGGTGACCGGACCTTTTTCCGTTGGTATTTTGTGGGTTTAAAAGGGGCACGCTGGCTGGGCTGGCCAATCAGCATGCACATTTTCGAATATTAATAGGGAGTCATTGTATAATTTCTAATATCTAACACATACAGACACCCAAGAAAGCAACACTGTGCACTATAGACCCACTTCAACAAAAAGGACAGGTTAAAAAAATAGAATGGAAAATATAAACTAAATTGCAATAAAAATGGCAAGTCCCTCCCCAAAAAGGGGGGTGGGTGTCACAGTCAAGGATGCTCATTCTTCTTGTCTGAATAGGTGCTCAAGGTATCCATATGATTTCCGGGGCACAGCTCAAAACCCTCTTCCTCATTCAATGGGAACATCTCAGGGGTGATTTCCATGTGTCAATCAACAATCAATGTATGCATGGTGTCACTGTCAATTCAGCATGGCAGTCAATTATACTTCATTTACATACAACATCATGGCAATTTGGCTTGTCAATCATAAAAGGCACACCACTTCTGCACAGAATAGCCAGGAAAGTACTGTTCTACGACAATGCCAACAAATGTCTCTTAAATGAATCTAGATTACTTCTGGAGCACCACCCATTCAAGACAATAAATCAGTCTAGAAGTTTACTGGGGTCAGCATTACATGCAACACATACCTTCTTTGGGAGTTGTCAGCATATTGCGGTAACTAGAAGTGATCTACTTGCAACTTTTTCAAGCCACAAAGTTTCAAGGATTATAAGATAAAGCATTTGCCCTATGAGTTTTCTAACAACTTGTAATAAGTGGAGCAAGCTAATCATGATTCAACACTGAGATAAACATAACTTTGTTATATTAACATTCACGTATCAGAACCTAGCTATACGGAGTGTATTATAGAGGGGTTTATACATACATACATACAAATATTTTAAGCATGGGCATTAATGCCCTTCTGGCTTGCCAATATACCAAAACACTCCCATAATAAGTGTCCAGAATGTTCTTAAAATAGTACTTGCTTTAATGTAATTTGGTAGTCTGTTCCATGCATCAGCTACTCTGTCAGAGAACCATTTAGTGCAATTTTCATTCCTACAGAATCTTCTACATAGGTTGCCTGATGATTGTGTAGGACTTTTTGATAACCCCAAACATTCCTAGAGGTAGTTGTCTCTGAATGCCCTATACACCTGAATAAGATCTCCTCTTAGATATCAGTAAGAGACGCTGTACAAGTTCAGATATTTTAGTCTTTCATAATAACTTAAATTTTCACATATGTGGATGCCCTTGGTGTATTTCTGCTGTACTCTTTCCAGACTTCATAATTTTTGATTTCCTAAACTTTATAAATCTTTTTATACAACCTATAGTTCTATAACTATCATTAACCAACTGGTTGATATGGTCAGAAAAACCCACATACCCAGGTCCTTAAATGAGTTTACAGTTTCAATCACTATGTGCTGTATTAAATATTCACCTTTAAGTTTATGCAACCCAAATCTAATATGCTTAGTTTTTGATGTATTTATCAGCATATTATTCTCCTGTGCCCAAATGGTCAATTTAGTCAAGTTATTTTGCAGACATTCCTTATCTGTAATACATGTAGGTTCATAGGTAGGTACTAGGCTATTGGCCCTAGGGCCTATATAAGCCTAGCCAAATGGTACCCTGGCTTTTGCCACCCAAGAAAATTACTTTCCTGTGCCCCTGTTGAGCAGAGCCACAGAAGTGATCCTTGGGGTGAATTTCCTATCTACCATCCAATCATCAAGATTTTTCTTGAAGAGTGCTAATGAGGAGCTTTGTTTGATATAGATAGGTAGTTTGTTCCAGAGTATGGGAAGTCTCTGGGACAGGAATCTATCCCTCCAGCATGTTCTGTTTATTGTGGTGACAAGGTTTAGGTCCCTAGGGTGTGTAGCTCAGAGAGATTGGGATTTCTTTAAGTAGAGCATGTCCAACAGCTCTGGGTTGGACATAGCTTTGTATGTTAGGCAGAGATTGCCTCTGAGTAGGCGATATGCGACGAAGTAAAGCTGATGTCTTTTGAGACAATCTGCGTAGGGCATCTGTTTGAGGCCAGTAATCCTCTCTGTGAGGTATTTCTGTGGCCTTTCCAGTTGTTGCAGCTGTCGTTTGAGGTACATACCAAAAGGGGAGTTGTACTCTATAATGGGTCTAATGAGTGACGAGTAGAGGGGAACAATGACCTGTTTTTTCCTGGTAATCAGTTTACCCAATGTAATCAGTTTACCCAATTTCAGGTTATCTGCATACAGACTATAGAACACCTCAAATGAAAAAGTTAGGTCTGAAAGATACAATCTAAACAAATAAGGGCCTAAGACAGAGCCCTGTGGGACGCCCTGACTGTAACCAAGGATTTCACCTGTCCAGTTGCTGTATGATACTTGCCATGTCCTATTTGTAAACCATGCAGCTATCCATCTTATCAAAATTACATCAATACCTAGCTGTTCTAATGGGTCTATAAGAGAACAGCGAAGTATTAAAACTTTGAATGTTCTGATATTGAACATTATTCAGCGAAAGCTAAGAACAGCGAATTCTTTCCTCGGGAAAGAATTTGGTTGGCCATTTCTGTGGCTTTGCTATTCTCAGCACTGTGGTGGAAAGTTACGGGTTGGGTTCAGGTAAGTGTGCGATTGTTTGTACGTTAGGGTTAGGGGTGGGTTAAGTGAGTTGAGCCGCGGGTTAGGCATGTGTGCGACAGTGACAGACTTTAGGGTTAGGGGTGGTTTAAGTGAGTGAGGGTTAGGGCATGGGTTAGGTGAGTGTGCAATAGTGATGGACCTTAGGGTTATGGTTTGGGTTAAGGTAAGTGGGTAGATAGTAGTGTATGTTTAGTTTAGTGTAGCGTTAGATGTAGGAATTTAAGTGTAAGTGTGTGGTTGCTGTTTGTTTGATGTGCTTGTGTTGTGTGTATGTGTTTCGGAGCAGCAAATTTTTTCCATGAGAAAAAATTTGCTGTTCTGAATGTTCAATATTTTCATGTTTAGATGTTTTGGGGCCGATGAAATAGCGTTCGCTATTTTCATCTTTCGATAACGTGATATAAACGCATTCTAATGTATTCATCAGTGTTTTGTGTATGACCCTGTCAAATGCTGAAGTCAAATCTATATAAATTACATCACAGCACAATTTTCATTCATAGCGTTATTATATTGTTAAAGAACATCATGTTACAGGTGGTAATAGATCTATTTTCAACATACGCATGCTGATATATGGTTTCAAGTCCCAACCTACCCAGTTTTGACAATAAATTATCCAATATTGCTTTCTCCGTTACTTTTCCACAACATGAAAGTAGACTTCTTATCTATGAACCACAAAGTTTTAACAAAGTTATCACAAAATTTAACCTCAGTGCTGGTACTCAGATGGAAATTGACACAAATTGCTGCAGAAGTGTACTAAGATGTAACACACTTTTTGTTGCAAAGCAAATAGAAGCCAGAAATAAAATGTACCACTAATCAACCAACGACTATAGAAATTGCTAGACAACTTACAACGCCACACAAATGCAACCACAAGTGAAGTGCACTTCTAATCAAACAACAGTATTAAAAGCAATCAGACAATTCATACATGGAGTCCATTCCTGACATGATATTAAGAACCCCAAATATTTGGAGAACAGCTAAAACTTCTAAAATATAAATTATGTCTTGATGTCTGATCACAACCATTACATTTTGTTCTCAACATAAATTTAAGAGAGAATCCATTTCTCAAACACATCATACCATGTTAGTAACAAGTGGCGACCAAACAGCTGGAAATAATCCTACAGTGCACAAATGCCTATTATCAAGGGTGGCTGAAGGGCACCATAGAGTTGAGTGACCTGCTAACATTCACAAATCTTTAGATGGACATTAAAGGAGAAACATCCATTAGGAAGAAACTCATTAGTAACTCACAGGTTTAAACTTTTGTACTACAAATCTGCAGGCGGACATTACCGTAGTTGAATGAAGGACTACATAAACTCCATAGCAACTCCCAAGGCTTAAATCATCTGTGCCAAATTTCCATTCTGACTTCTAATTTCTTTAAAATGTTTCCTGATAGTCTAGTCAGCTCGTTTAAACAAAAATCAGTGATACACCAGGTTAACCAAATAGTGCAATGTTGAAGGCCTTTCCAAGACCCAATAATCTGTGAAAATCTTCACTTTTGAGCTATGTTTCAACCTCAAACCACACTTTATTAATATACAGACATAAAATAGTTATTTCTAGCTTTAATAAAGTTGACTTCATCAGAGCAAAAGTAAAAGGTGAACCATACTCTTATATATACCAAAACTACTAATTAGTCCTAAAAATTCCATCAATTATACAATCAAATCTTAAAAGGAAAATTTTATACAAAATAAAATAAAATATTTTAAAATATTTTAAAATATGTATATATATATATATATATATATATATATATATATATATATATATATATATAATAAATTAAACCTCATGGATAAAACTGAAAAGATATGTACATATGAGCATAATAAATGTAAAAAGTTCATGATAAAACTACATCTATAACATGGTGTTTATCATAATTTATAGGCTCTGTACTTGAGCTCTGGTTTGATACTGATATGATCATTTAATCCAGGATAAACTGTGGCATTCAGTTCTAATTGCCACTTAACCTCTGCCCTTAAAAGTTTATTGGTCCAGTCCCCACCTCTAACATCCTTTCCTACCACTTCAAGAATACCAAACTGAAATTTATGGTCAGGAAATGTTTGGATAATGCATTTTTCTCATCATTCCTAGAGATACTATATAGATGTTCATATATCCTCCTACGTAACTTTCTTTCTGTTTTTCCTACATAATAATTTTTACAAAGTTGACACAAAGCTAAATAAACAACTCCTGGAGTGTTGCAAGTCCCTACACTAAGCGTCACCTCAATATTATAGGGTCCCAGCAGTAATGTAGGAGTTTTTAATATGTATTTGCAATAGTCACAATTGCCACATGTTGCAGTCCCCCTATTGTTATCTTTCCAAACTTTACCATGATTCTCAAATAAACTTTTTAAATTCCTATTAACTTTATAAGTAAAAGAGGGTTGATTGCCAACTAAAGACCATATTTCCTGGTTGGACTTAAAAATTGTCCAATTGTTCATAATAACATTCCTAACTTGGGAAGATGTTTCACCCTCAGTTAACACCATAGATTTGGTGTAATCAATGATAGTACACCTGAAGAAGCTTAATTGTGAAAGCGCTTGTGTTTGCACCAAGTAAAGGCCTGTTCTGGATTCCAAAGCTGTCTCCGTCTCTTTTTTTCTTGGATTACCTACATTTTTCTACAGAGACGCAGTGGTGGGTTGTCTTCTTTTGGCAATTTTTTCTTTTATTATATCAACCAGCTTATCTATCTCGGATGTCACCAAATCTTTATTTGAACACATTCTTACTCCACGGACCGTTTGTCCCTTAACTATGTTCCTCTTAACATAGTAGGGATGGCAGCTAGTAAAGGCAAGATAATCATTAGAGAAAGTAGCTTTCCTATAAACACAAGACTGGAAACAACCTTTGGCAAAATCCTTAAATAAGTGTACATCCAAATAATTTATACTAGAGGTCCCACAAGCACCTGTAAATTTAAAATATTCACATCTAGTGTTTAAAAATTCCAAAAAGATTTTATGAGAACCATCAAGCTTCCACAAAATAAATAGGTCAACCAAAAACCTCAGATAAATCAACCACTTGTCCCTAAATGGGCTTACAAAAATAAAATTAGTCTCCCATTTATAAAAAAACAAGTTGGCAAAAAGGGGGGCACAGCTGCTACCCATTGCAACACCCGCTATTTGGCGAAAAAATTCACCTTCAAAACTAAAATAATTATTTTTTAAAATTACTTCCATTAAAACCATAATAAAATTAATCATGGTGTTATTTAAATTTGTTCTTTCAACCAATGCTTCATGAAAAAACTCTAAACCCTTGTCATGTGGTATAGAAGTAAACAAATCCACTACATCTATAGTGGAAAAACACACTTCTCCACTATAATATTCCTCCTTAATTCTTTTTAAAAAATCCCATGAATCAATTAGTATATGTTCTATGGGCAACAAACTTTTCCTAACCATATAGTCCACAAACACCCCCAAGAGGTAGGTCACACTGTTTTGTCCAGCAATGATCAACCTATAAGGAGGGTCACTAATATTTTTATGAGTCTTAGGTATCCCAAAAGCAATGGGAATAATAGGTTTCTCAATCTGTAAAAAACTATAAGCCTCTTCGTTAATCACCCCTTGAAATAAAGAATCTTCTAATAATAGCCTAATCTTACTACAAGCTATATTAATTTGATTTCTGGATACACATTCATATTTGTTCTCATCTTGCAACATACAAAAAATCTTATTGTTGTAATCAATTTTGTTAGCAACAGTCATACCACCACCCTTGTCAGGCTTCATAAACCTTAAATTTGTGTTATTCCTAAATTGGTTTAAAACAGATTTCTGCCTTCATGGTTAAGTTGAAAAACCTACGTTTATGTTCTTTCGATATCTGATATATTTCCTGACAACATATTTTTTCAAAAGTATTTAACAAAGGGTGTAGAGGAGGGTTGAAACAACTCCTCTTCTTTAAACCAAAACTTGTTTCCTCTGTATGTATTTCCCTAATACAGCAGGTTAACTAATCTAATATTAATATTTAATTTCACTATGTCATAACACCAGAATGTTAATGTTGAAGGCCTTTCCAAGACCCAGGTATAATCTGTGAAAACCTTCACTTTTGAGCTATGTTGCCAAAACCTGTTCATTGAATGTAACAAATTTCAGAAATTATTATTTCTAGCTTTAATAAAGTTGTCCTAATCATGATCCAATACAAGTAACTCCCCTTATTTAAGAGTTAGAAATGTTTTTAGTACTTTACATAAGATATGTTAGTCTTTTTGGTCTAAAACAAGTCAGATGTGATTTAGCACCTTCTTTACAGATAAGAGTCTGGATTTAGAAAGGGTTGCCGTCAGAGGTAAACACGAACATGTGGTTTTAACACTAGCAGAGGCCCTTTCTAATTCAGAGATAGACCTACCAGATTGATAAAACACAGTCTGAAGGATCACCACGGTGGGCTGTCTCCAGGGCTGAATTACATACTGAGGCGGCATTCAGAAGTAACAGCCTATACTTATTGACCAAGTCCTCTCCCCCAGAAATGCCTTCTCTGAATCACTCGGCTAGGGAAATTGCTTTGATGGGTGAGACTGTGTTAGAGGTAAGTGCCGGGAAGATTAGCAGACAGGTAGTGGTGGTGGTGAGGTATGTGTTTGCGTGTGTGTAACTGCATGTGTAAGTGTATGCGGAGGGAAAAGTGGTCTCAGGGGTGTAATTATGTGACTGTGTGTCTGCCTTGTGATCACAGTAGGGGAGATAAGTAGAATATGTGCATTTCTGTGTGCGTGTATGTATGGGTAAATGGATGAGTGTGTCTGCAAGAGCAATCGGGAACGAGTGAGACTGTGTGTGTGTGTGTGTGTGTGTGTGTTAATATACATACACACACGTGAATGTGTATGTGCGCATGTTTGTATGTGTGATGGGGGGCTGTCATACCTCTAAATTACCCTAGAATAATGGGCAAATCCTGCAATACTGATGGGGTACACTAGACATCAGGGAAATGCAACTATTACTCTAAAATCACTTGAAATGCTAATAGAATAGCAGCTTTGCAGCAAGAAAAGCATGTGTACATGGAGAATATTACACAAGGATACTCTAAATATTACCTTAAAAACTCACTTAAAAACATAATAGAGCTTCAGTTCTGCAGCATGAAATATGTAACTGGGGCACTAGATGCCAAAGATATGAAGTATTTCCTTAAGTCACATAAAGAATGAATAGAACAGGTTTTGTAACACAAAAGATGTAAAACATATGGAGTGCTAACACTAGACATCAAAGATACTCATTAACTATTGCCTTAACTCATTTAAAAAAGTAAAGAATTTGGAAAATGCTTCAAACGCTGCACCCTTGGCATAAAAAGCCTGAGGAAAGCAGATGTTTAGTCCTATGAACCAACACCAAACACCAGGAATGCTCTTTAAATATCAACCTAAGTCACTTAAAAATTAAAAGAAAGATGGAAAAAAAAGAGCTTTGAACCCTGTCCCCTTGTCTCAGAAAGCACCTCAGCACCTCATTAACAAGCCAGCAGTTTAGTCCTTTGTAATGTGGGCTTAATATCAAGCAGCTCCTGCATTAGGATGTACTTTCTGAACAAAAAAACAAAAAAAGTAAAAAGGACAGGCAAATGAATTAGTAAAAAGCATAAGAAAAACATGGCCAAGCTAGAGTTTTCACTGTGTAATACCGTAAACCTCCTGTAATAGAGGCCCATGGGATATATGCAAATGAACTGTTAAGAACACCAAGTATTTCAGCTATATGGTTTCTGAGTATCCATGACTTTTTTTTTTCCTTTTTAAGTTTTATGGAGAGATTCAGGCCGATAAAGCCAAACCCCATTAGCTGTGGACATGCGGGTCTATATTACAACCATGAAAAGTAAGTTCAGCGAATGACTTTTACATTAAAAATGCCATTCGTCGAACTTGTCCTTGTGCGGCCCCCCCACCTCTGCTAATTATATATACCAACTCTGACAGCGCACTACCGTGAGTAAAAGGGCACATTTTCCGATCTTCACTGTATCATGATCTCACTATAACAATTCTTGAATGGCATTTTTGATGTAAAATGCCATTTGTTGAACTGACGTTTCGTGGTTGTAATATAGACCAGTGGACATGCATGTATAGCCAAACAATCCACTTATGCTGTACTGACAAGGTCATAAGAAGGCCGAAAATGCATGTCACCTCTAGTGGGGTTTGGCTTTATTGGCCTGAATTAGTCCATAATGACTTAAAAAGGAAAAAATAAAATCATGGATATTTAGAAACCATATAGCTGGAACACTTGATATTCTTAATGGATCATTTGCATATATCTCATGGGCCTCTATTACAGGAGGCTTGAGGTATCACACAGTGAAAATTCTAGCTTGGCTAGGTTTTTCTTGTAGTTTAAACAAGAAATATATGAGACTCTAATATCTGGTATTACTGACTGACTATAATGGTCTGTCAGTTATGAGGGACAGGACAGGTATAATGCAAAATCGGGACATTTTGCAAAATCAGAGACAGTTGAGAGGGCTGGGGAGTGGGTCAGTGTGTGTAGGACTGTGCTTAAGGCAGAAGAAACACTATGGAAACACCAGGGAAAATTTTTAAATATTATTCTAACTTACTTAAAAAGTTAACAGAGTAAAAGTTCTAGCATCATGATACATTTTCTGAACAATAAGAAAGTCTAACTTCTGGAACTGTTGACTGAATTTAATCATTTATAGCTTATGAGGGGCAGAGAAAAATAGGATGCATCAGAGATATTTTGTAAACTAAGGCATGGTGGTGTGTGTGTGTGTGTGTGTGTGTGTGTGTGTAGGAACGGGGGGTACTTGAGCCAAAGTGATGCATGGGCCAGTAGAAGTGATTACTGCAGGAAAGTGGTGACTGGCACTAGTGACAACCCCATGAGACTCAGATGCCATGATGCTAATATGTTTCTGAACTGCATTTTCTCTGGTCATGGAAACAGACTTTTGTGGCAACAGCTCTTAATGCCTTCAATGAATATTTTATGAGCACTGGGAGGAGGGGATTATTAAAAGGTGCATCCTAAATTTCAGGAAATTTGCCATCTGACCTGATTATTTAAGCAATGAAATAGCTCTGCTATGCAACATTTTGTTTTGTGTTAAAATGACCTATGAAGTCATTTGGTCGTATAAAAGTTGTGCAATGTCTTCTTTCTCTCAGTACTGTAATATAATGTTTACAACATGTTTTTTTGTGCAAGTGCCCTGGCCTCAGTATTATCAGCATTATTTGCATACATTTCTTCTATATCTTATTTTTGAGTTTGACCTGAAATACAAAAGTATTTTGGGAAGCTCTGTGATTAATGAACGATCTTGTTAAAATGTTGTACACTTGTATTGTTTTGTAATTTTTTGTTTTGTTAACATGGTCATAAAATAAATTTTAATTAATCTGTAATATTAAATGATCAGACAATCCTGGTATACACCATGCTGGCTCAATAGGCCTCTTCTTCACAATATAAGGGTTTGCAGGTCAGTCCTGAACTTTGGACACAGTCTGTGTAGGGCTTGTGTGTTTTTCCTGTGCCTGTGCATTTTCTCCAGGCACTCTATTTTTCTCCTATATCCCAAACATATGCTGGTTGATTGGCTACTCTAAATTGTTCATATCCAACTGCACTTAGCTTGATCTTGTAGGCCACATTGACCAGATAAAAAAAATCATATAAATAAAAATATTTGCCGTTTTATTTTTAATAACTTTATTATTGTTTACAATGGGTATTACTTAATTTATACAAGTTATTATTTGATGGCTATTTTTGTAGGTTAGACTGTGTTATTTTTCCTATTATGTAATTGTATTATCTTATTGTTTCACCACAAAGACTTGCAAAACAGTATTTGAGAAAGCATGCTTTCAAGCCCAGTGATTTCATGGAGATCTATGCCTTGCCTTCCATGCTGTTAGAAACTTAGTTGTCCTGGATCTCTTGCATCTTCACAAATCTAATATTTCCAACAAATGCCAGAACCAAGTACCTAAATCTTCAAAAGCAGATGAATATAATATAATGGAGAGGCAAGGGGCAGATTCATCACACACTGCTTCTTCCACCTCTGGCTCAGACTACACTTTCAAACAGAACATAGATGTTTAGATACAAACAACTTCCAAATTAAAGAAAGGAGGTACAGCCTAGGGGTGGGTACTGGCAACGTGCAAACTTTCATGAAAGTAAATTGCCTTGAAAATTCCAATGAATGAATCCTACATGATTAAGAATAAAGTTATAAAACAAAACATAGTACAAACTGAATTTGCCTGGCAATCTCAATTTTGTAAAATAATTATTTCCAGTCTGTCTGTAAAACTATTTTGGGAAGAGAGAAGAAATTAACCTTTGGGAACTTACAGAATCATGGGGGATTACTGGTGGTGTTAGTACTTATAATGACCTTAAACATAACAGCATGACTTCCTGATCTCAAGGTAAAGTATATGGTGAAGTTATTTTGACTGGGTTTAGAATAAAATATTCCTTGATGGAATTTTAACTTGTTACTCTAGATCACTACCATACATTTTACTACACTGATACAACTACTGATCTGTACTTAGACTGAAACAAAATCAACCATTATAATGCAACTAAGGATGACACTTAACTCTGAATCCCTTACTGTCTCAGTAGCTCAATAATAAACAATTGAATTATTTATTTTATTAATTATTTTATTAATAATAATAACATGTCAGTAGCTTAACAGTAGTAACAGGTAGTATGTTTGCCTTTGGTGCTAGTACATCAAAAGGTCATGGGTTCTACTCCCACACCAGATAAGTAGATTATTTTTTTTCAGTACTAATATTGCAGTGCAACATAAGGAGTGCAGCACTCCTGAGTATGCAGTCCTTCAGATGAGACATTAAACCAAGGCCCATTTGCTTGAGATGGTGGTAGCTCAGGCGGATGTAGAAGATCCCATATCACTCACTGAAAAGAGTAGGGGTGGTGCCCCATTGACGTGACCAAATTTCCACTAGTCAGTATGAACATCAGTTTGAGTCTTCCCTGAAAAGAGGCCATTAGCCTAGTGGGACGAAACCAGTCATAAAAGTGTAAATCAAATAAGCAAAATTACTAGTGGCTGATTGTGAAATGTTTGAGGTTGCAACTTGTTGGTTACAGCTGTATGAGTTATAGATTATTTACTGCCTCCCTGCATAAAGTTCTTACTTTAGGTTTCTGAGTTCAGTTTTCCATTCATCCAACTGGAAGTTCAACCACACAGGGATACATAATACAAGTGTATAATTTACACTTGTCTAAGAAATAAAAACATGTTAAATGTGTGTTACTGTCACTAATCTTAACAATACACAGGTATTTTAGAAAGATGTATGGCTTGTTGGTGGTAAGTTTCTAATAAAAATATATTACATCCATTTATTTGAGGTATGCTGCTCTCATTAACCAATCACAACTCAGAAATAGTATACGCTATAATCACAGGAAGAAATAACAGTGGTTTTAAACTGATTGACTTGTTATTCAGACTCTTAGCCTTAAGCAGTGCATCTCGCTCAACCTGTGTTTATAGCTGGCCTTAGGCATAGGCCAACTAGGCGGTCGCCTAGGGTGCCGCTCTAGCAGGGGCACTTTTCCAGTATTTATTTGTAAATGAGAATGGGGGCACTGGGTGGTGTGGTATGGGGTGCCATGGAGCCCTGTTGCCTAGGGCACCAGTTGACCTAAGGCCGCTCCTGCCTGTGTTCCAAGTTAACATCAGGAAATTTGTAAAGTATGCTAGATTTATTAAGAATGCTAGAAATAACCTAATGTTTCATTGAGATTACTGTTTAGGTAGTGCACTCCCTTGAGCAATAGGTGTAGTTTACCTGATGGGCTAGTGCATATCTCATCCCACAGTACACTGAACATTCTGATGCTGGCTCAATCTGAGAAGCCAGCTATTAAATGCAATCCTTTTACCAGAATCTGTGTGGCATGTACAGTGAGGGCAGCATCTCGTTAAAGACAAATCGTTTATCAGTTTCACTCAGAGCATTTATCAGAAGTATTATCGTTGCCATACTTCAAATGCCATACAGTGCTTAACACTATTTATTTCCATGTGCACAATTACAAGTTTGCAGTTTCAGCACAGGTCTGCAATTTCAACTCTTCTTTGTTGCATCCTCTGTTTCAGACATTTCTTGGCATTTAATAGTGAGCCCTTTTTTGATTAGTATGGTAAGGAATCAGTCTGCCTTTTTAATTATGGATCGTGCCATCACCAGCATGTTGCCTTCTGAGAGGAAGTCTGACTTTTTTTTATTGCAGTATGTCAACAACTTCATTACTAATGGCAGTCAGACTGTAAAAATGTTATCAATTGAAGGTGAGACTAAAGGTAGAATGGGCCTTCCTTCCATGGCCCTTTGTGGCAGTTTTGTAGTTTGACAATCTTATTTATTTATTTTTGGATATGTAATGTGATGGGGTGGCCATGGTGGTGAAGCGGTTAGCGTTGCCACCTCACAGCAATAGGTTCTCTGGTGCGATTCTCGGCTGGGGTGCCTTCTGTGCAGAGTCTGCATGTCCTCCCTGTGGTCGCGTGGGTTTCCTCCTGGTGCTCCGGTTTCCTCCCACATCCCAAAGACATGCAGTAGGTGGATTGGACACTCTAAATTGGCCCTAGGTGTGAGTGTGTGCATGTGTGTGTGCCTTCTGTGGAAGGTTGGGCGCCAGACTGGCAACTCGACACTGTAAAACTCCACTGCCAATCATGAACAGATAGATGATCCGCTGTGGCGATCCCTAACCGGGAAAAGCCGAAAGAAGAAGAAGAAGAATGTGATATGAAAGTGACCTACTGCACATTACCTTGTGAAGCTCCAATTACAACTTTGGTAGTTGGTATAAACATATTAAAAGTATTCATCTGCACATGAATGTCAGTGAACAGCAGTGCTTCTCCTAGTCTGCCCTCCTGAGGACAAATGTTAACTGCATTGTTCTCATACAGTGTTTCCCTTATCTAGCAATAAGAGACCAGTGATTTATATACTTGAACTATGTTAATAACACACAAGATTTTTGCTCTGGTCTCTTCTGAAAACAGGCTTTGCCCAGTTTGGCCCAAAATGGTCAATTAAATGGAAAATAATATAAATTAATAAGCATTATAGTGTTGCCATACAAATGAATGCAGCAGTCCTTAGACAATATGACAAACATACAATGTTGCTTTATGCCTCCTAAAGTTTGATGTGAGGTTTTTGAAAGGATAGAGGGCACAGTGAGCTTCATTCTTCCAAACACAAATCACACCCCCACCCTAGGAAAAAAAAGGGATGTGAAATAAAATTTTAAATGCCTTCCACTACCATTATCACATCCAAGTTTGTCCACTGCTCCCATAAGGGGAGAACTGCTCGCTGTCTATTTCATACTACAGCAGTAACAATGTTTGTAACATTCCTTTGGTTCTAGTGGCATCCCTAACACTAATAGTTAGGTAAACCTACATGTTGACCCACTCATATGGAACAGAATGAGAAGTGTTACCAGATTATTTCATGTTTGTGGTTGTTCTAATAAATGCTGCCTCAGCTTTTGTTTTGTGGAATATATTTTTGCATTTAATGGAGAAATTACTTCAGTCTCCCAGAAGCAATTAAGAAGTTCTTAGCCAGGAAAAATACATCTGAAACATATTCCTCACTACATTTAAATTCAAAATTTTGTGCACACAGATTTGGTTTTGATCACCTTACTTTCAAAATAAAGAATACAGCTCACTTGTCACAAAAGTGTCCTATCAAGAGTTTTAGTTAAGGGAATACACAGATTTTAAGCTGGGTTGATTTTTTCTCTATTTCCTAGGCAATCTAATGGTGACAAAGCAAAGTTTGTTATGCATATGCAAAAAACAGGACAAAAAACATATTTCCAAAGCACGTTCTTGATTCACAGTTTAAAGCCATTTTCCCCTTCTGAATACAGAAGACTATGGAAAAAAAAGACGAACAATTTAGTTCTGACAAAATCCAAGTATTTCCTTTTACTGTAGTGTAGTAGTACGCCTGATTGCATAAGTTAACAAGGGATGTGAGGGGCTCGCTTGTTGTATAAAGTATTACCTTCATATTCTTCACACAATTGATCTGCTGAATCCAATTGTACAGTATCTGTTGCAATCGAGATGTTGCCAGAGAGCTACACAAAAATGTTGCTGATAAATTTTATTCTGCCAGTGCCCTTGACATCATTATTATCAATAAGACTGCAATACTAATAATGTTATGTGCAAGCAAAATTATCGTAGCTTTCATACATATTAACACAATATGATTGTAGAGGACCAAATCCACATATTAGGACAATATAATTACAGACGACCAAATCTACATATTAACATGATATAAAAATAGAACTTTCTAATCAGAAAATGTAAATAAGAGCATGTTTCAAACTACAGATGAAAAGAAAACTACATATCATTTGCACTATTTTCATGACAACCCATTGTGCACTTTACTGCTGTTATTTTGGAAACATACTTGCTGTGATGATATGGGCTAGTGCCAGCACAGCCAGCTGGAGTTCTGTAAAGAATGATGTCCTTTGAATATCAAACTGATTTATACGAGATGCTTATGTTTCAAATGTATTAGAACTGTATGGCATTTGAATATCAAACTGATTTGCACAAATGCTTATATTACAAATGTATTAGAACTGTATGGCATTTGAATATCAAACTGATTTGTACAGATGCTTATGCTACAAATGTATTAGAACTGTATGGCATTTGAAAATCAAAATGTGTTTGTAATGTTGCTAATGTTAAAAAATGTATCAACAGTGGGTCCTGCTGGACACAGAAGGAATATACATGTGAGACTGTATATATATATATATATATATATATATATATATATATATATATATATATATATATATATACGTTATCAATGGACACTGGAAGAGAAGGAGTTAATCTCAGTCCAGTTCGTTTTGGAAAATCCTTGAAAATAAATTAGCTGTTTTAGATATTACAGTGGAAAATCTCTCTGTATTGAGTATTCTGTCTTGGACCCGACAAAAAGAAGGACCATACACCACATCATCTGCCTTGCTCTATTAAGTAGGGAATAGGAATTCTCATAGATTCAGTCAGGAAAATACAGTGAAGCTTAGTTTAGATATTACTTTTCTTTATTTGTCTGAGTCTGTCCATAAATGTTATTTTCAATATTTCCTGTGATTTCAACTCTATAGTTTACTGTAAATATATATTCAGTATTTTCATGCTGATTTATTATTTATTATTAAATATATGTAAAACTTTTACTGTGGTTGGTCCTTTTAGAAAGTATTTAACCTTTGAAAGTGCTTATATTCATTTGGTGACACTGTGTGGGACACTCCTGAAGGCCTAGCTGTCTTGGTCAACTAGTACCATTTGTATTAGTATTAATATTACACAGTATAATTGGACACCCTTTGTTAAGGGCCTTAGAGTAGCTGATTGGGGAGTGTCTGATGACAGTGATAACTACCTTATACTCTGGGCAGAAGGGGGCACAGCAGTTAAATCTCTGTCAGCCCTTCCCATGTGTGTGTGTGGGTGTTAAAAATCAAATCACACAGAGTGCGCAAGTGTGTGTGTGTGTGTCAGCTACTTGGAGCAGGGATACAAGCACTGGTTTCACAGAGAATGTGCTGGAGGATATGGCTTGTACACTCCACTGAGGACTTAAACCTGCAGCTGTATCAGTGGGGAATCTTACTGGGGACCTGGAGAGACAGATATAAAGAAATCCAGCCCCTGGGCTCACCGTGTTCCCTGTGTGCTCTTAAGGGGAAACTGTACTTGATGTAGAGAGGTCTGCATCTGAAAATAATGAGTGTAATCATTTGTATTACAAGTGAACGTCCCTCTCCAGTGTCAGTGGTGAGGATTCGGGTTCCTTGATTACTGGCCCAGAAAGGGGTCATCACACTTGCTACTAGACATTGGGATATATTAAATAATTACTTCAATTGGAATCTCAGAATCCAGGCCGCCAATCACTCTATTCAAATCTGATACTGTAACCAATGTAAAATTTATACCCTCTTCCAAACTAGAATCATTTAACCAGTCTTACCTTCACAGAGAATGGTAATCGATTTTCCTTAAATGCGAAGAAGTTAAAGACGAGCAGCTGTCCTCCTTTTACCAGAGGTGCTAGATTTCCATAGCAATCCACAAAGATTTGCTTTCCTTCCAGTACCTAAAGGAATTAAAATGTTAAAACAAGTTCATAATATGACCAAGTCATAGCATTTAACAGACATCCTCAATATACTCATATTGTTACTCTCAAACTATGCTGAAAATGCAGTCGGTATCCCTGCTAAAAGGTTCTCTCACCAAAAAGGTAACAAAAAATGAGAATCACAGAAATGAGGAACCAACCACAAGGAATGCGCGTGAAGATGTTCTATATAAACCACTGGTATTCCACCAAAAGAAACTGATAGCAATCCGTTGTATAATCCAAAAAGAGTTCTTTATTTAAAATAAAATGGGTGAATCCACGCTTCATCAGATATCAATTTAAAACAGCACATACACTGGTATATAACCGCTAAAACGCGGGAAAATTAACTAAATTGTTTAATGCACAAAACCTGTGTTCTAATATTGAGCGCTCTGTAAGTGCGCTCATTGAATGACAAGTATTTCACCGGTCAAGCAAACAAAACCTCACAGGCAAATGCCAAGTCTAACTAAAAAATCACATAACGTTAGACACAAAGTTATTAATATACACACAAGCATGTCCTGTGTTAAATCTGCATTGTTTAATACAAAAAACCTGCAATCTAGTGCTAAACGTTCTGTGAATGCACTCGTGAAATGACAGGTATTTTACTGGTCTATAAACAATAGGACCTCACAAACAAGTACTGAATCTGACCAAAAAATCATAAAATGTTAAACACAAAATTATAAATATATGAACCTATGTGTCCTTTATTTGATCTAAGTATTGGTGAAGCCAGAAATCCTAAATAAGTATCCTTCTAATCGCAAACATAGATCTCAATGTAAACATTGCTTCTATGAACGCAATATATCATATTATGCGCTTGCCTGATGATGACAGAATAAAGACAAGATTAAAAGCATACTCTCAAACTATATTAGAAGTACAGCACCAATTTAGCTGTTAACTGTGCTAAAGGTTAGTAGAAGCAGTAAGCTGCATGCACTAAAATGCTGAACTCAGTAATTTGCTGCCTCTGTAGTTAAAATGGGTGTCTTTCATTTTTATTTCCATTTACAAAAAGGATGGGAAAAGCCTCATAAAGTATGGTTTGAAAATTAAACTATGCAGTTCTTCCCCTAAATCCCATAATGAGATCAAACACAGAGAGGAAGCAATATGAAACTGTGGTCATAAATAATCCTTCTGCAAAACTTCATCAGGCCAAAACTGTATCTTACTGCAAACATATTCAAAACATAAACTGCATATCAGGATACCCACTATCAGGATACAATGGTCTTTATGTAAATCATGGAAATAAGAAATTTCACTGCAAAATCTAAAATGTAACATTTGGAATAAGTCACAGCAGTTACATGACATTATGATTATTGCTGTATAGAGTAAAACTGAGATACGGCTTAAACTACCAACACTCCTCAGAAAAAATGCTTATGCCAGTCATATATTGTGCCCAATTTTTATACATATTTCCTTTGGTAAACCTAATACCAGTACCACTTACATTATAGATAACATTTCACTTAAATCCAATACAGACATCAGGAATCTGAGTGCCTATGAAGGTAAAAGACTCTCCTCTAACCACCATGTCTCTGTGGTGGTTAATAATTCCTTCAGCATTGTGCAACATATTCTTCATGGCATCTCCTCAGGATCCAAAAGGGTAATAGTTCCTCTTTACTTCTCCGTTATTAGGGTAATCAATGAATATAATGCCAACTTTGACCTGTACAGCACTAAGCATTTAACATAGTTTGAGAGATTTTAATTTCTTACCAAAAAGACACTAGATCTCAGTCATCTGAGCTAATTTGCTCAGCAAAAGTCATGTACCTATACTCAGTGTTATACAAACTCCTGAGTGGTGATCTTTCCTTATATATCCATGCTAAGAATGACACAGCACTCCTGAACTAGCCTCCCCTCCCAAAAATAGTTGCACAGCAAATACCTGCTCTATGGGGACTTAACCTATACCACCACATCAAAACCAGATGGCATAACAGGTGCTTAAGTCATTGTAACCTTCATTTCTGGAAAAAGCTTCCATTACATAAAGAATAGCTGTGTAAAATCTTTTCATAAAGTACAGTTGTGTACCTACCATAAAAGTAGATGTTCGAGTGTATTCACTGTTGCAGTCATTACACTTGGGTTATCCTGCTGGCAGGCTACCCGCAGACGGCCTGAATTCCAAAGTCCTGGTCCGGTGTCGGTTGCTGTCGCCTCTTCCCTGATGTCAGTACACCAGGGGTATAAAAGATGCAGCCGAAGCCATTTTCTTCAGGTTTTCTTGCCCCAGATGTCAGGTGTCCCCAAAAGGGTAGGCTAAAAATTCTGCTCATAAAAAAGCATGCACTAACATAAACATTACCTTCATCTACAAGCAAATACACCACACAGGTTGTATATAATAGAGAGGTACAGATAAGTCCCAGCAATGAAAGGGGGATGCAGGGAGGATAATCTGGACTGCAACAGTGAATACACTCGAACATCTACATTTATGGTAGGTACACAACTGTACTATGTTCATCGTGTTTCACTGTTGCAGTCATTACACTTGGGTTGAATCCCAAAGCTGGGGTTGGGTGGCTGGGCCTAGATAGAATTAGAAGTGGCTATGAGGCCTCTGCAGAACTGCAGTGGCAAAGCCTGCTCTGGATTTAGAGTAAAGAGGTAAGTGGTAGTGCTTTGTAAAAGTGTGCACTGAAGTCCAAGTCACAGCCTCCAAAATGTCCTTGGTTGGTACTCCTCTGAGGAAGGCTGCTGACGTGGCTGCTGCTCTGGTTGAATGTGGCCTAACACCCTTAGGCACTGATTTGCCATGTTGTATATAGCATAAATGAATGCAGTGGCCTATCCATTTTGAAATAGTCTGCTTTGAAATAGCTTTTCCTTGCGATCCTGCAGCAAATGCCACTAAGAGTTGCTCAGTCTTTCTGAAGGCTTTAGTTTTGTCTAAGTAGAAGCGTAGCTGTCTGTGTATGTCCAAAGAATGCAGAAGTCTCTCCCCCTTATTCTGTGGGTTTGAATAAAAGGTAGGCAAATGAATGGTTTGGTTAAGAGCCACACTGGACACTACCTTAGGTATAAATGTTGGGTGTGTCCTTAGAGAAATCCTGTCCGGATGGAAAATAATAAAAGGTTTCACAGCCATTAGTGCCTGTAACTCTGAGACTCTTCTTGCTGAGGTTATTGCTAGGAGCAGAGCTGTTTTCCATGATAAGTATTTTATCTCAGCTGTATTGGCTGGCTCAAAAGGAGGCAGTGTGAGCTTTTCCAAGACAAAATTGAGGTCCCATGCAGGTGTTGGAGCTCTCCTTGGAGGTCTTATGTTTTTGGCCCCTCTGAGGTACTGCCTTAGCAGTGGATGTGAAAAAATAGGTGGATCCATATTGTAATGAGCTGAAATGGCAGAGGCATGGATCTTAATTGATGAGAAGGATAGGCCTTTGTCCAGCATCTCAGTTAGGCATTGTAAAATCTGAGGAATATTTGATACAAGCGCGTCCATTCCTTGTGCCTGGTTCCAAGCACAGAATATCTTCCATTTTTCTGTATAAGATTTTCTGGTGCTGGGCCTCCTGGCCTCCAAAATAACATCCATAACTGCTTTAGAGAGAGGTGTGTTCTGAATGGTTAAATTATCAGCCATGCAGCCATATTTAGGGTTCTGAGTTGGTTGTGCAGGATCTGATTGTTTTGTTGGGTCAGCAAATGAGGAATTTGGGGTAATGTCCAGGCTGCGCCTTGAGACAAGCTCTTTAGGATTGGGTACCAGTGCTGGCGTGGCCAGTCTGGGGCAATCAATATCATTTTTGGCTTCTCTTGTCTGACCTTTAGGAGTACCTTGGGGAGGACAGGCAGTGGAGGAAAGGCATATACTGTAAGGGGTTTCCAGCTGAATGATAGGGCATCCACTTTCCATGCTTGTTTGTGATAAGTCCTTGTACAGAATCTCTGTAGTTGGCAGTTGTGTGGGGAGGCAAACAGATCTATGTCTGGGCATCTCCATTTCCTTGTTATCATGCTGAAGATTTGTGGATCTAGTTTCCACTCGTGAGGATCGTTGAGATTTCTGCTTAGTTCGTCTGCCAGAGTATTTGTCTTTCCTGGCAGGAATTGTGCTTGCAGGTGTACTTGATAAGTCAATGCTGTGTTCCACAAAGTCATGGCTTGTCTGCAGAGTGGATAGGAATGCGTGCCGCCCTGCTTGTTTATGTACCACATGACTGTAGTATTGTCTGTCTTTACCAGCAGTTGTCCTGGATGAAGTAGATCCTTGAAGGCTGTCAGGGCATTCTGAACAGCTAGCATCTCTTTTTGATTGGTATGAAGATGCATTTGGCTTGCTGACCATGCTCCCTGAATACATTTTCCTGCCATGTGGGCCCCCCAGGCATAATCTGATGCATCTGTTGTTAGTGTTTGCCTGGCCGTGGGTAGAGTGAATGGCTGTCCCTTGTTGTGGTGACAGGCCTGTGCCCACCATCGAAACTCCTGTTGCAGGCAGGGAATGAGGGTAATTAATGTTTCCAGGCTGTGGCAATGTTGAGTCCAAACACTTTTTAGATACCATTGCAGTTTCCTCATATGCAGTCTTGCATATGGAATTAGTAGAATGCAGGAAGCCATGAAGCCCAAAGCCTGCAGAATTTTTCTTGCAGATAACTGGGTCTTTGTTGCCAACATTTCGAAGTAAGAAGTCAGTTGCCTTTGTTTGTCTGGCGTGAGATAAGCCATCTGGGCAGTTGTCTTTAAGCTTGCACCCAGGAATATTATCTCTTGACAGGGTACTAGTTTTGATTTCTTTTCGTTTACTGTGTACCCTAGGCAAATTAGTAATCTTTTTACAAACGCCAGATGCTTCAGTAGAATGTCTTTGTTCTCTGCTTGAATAAGGCAGTCATCCGAGTAAGGGTATATTTGAATTCCTCTTTGTCTGCAGAAAGCAATTACTGGTGCCAGGCATTTTGTGAAGACCCTGGGCACAGTAGATAAGCCAAAGGGCAGTGCAGAGAATTGGTAGTGCATTGATCCAGCTATGAATCTGAGGTATCGTCTGCAATTTTGTCTGATTGGGACATGCAGGTATGCCTCTTTTAGGTCCAAAGTTACAAGCCAAGCCTTCTTGCCCAGCATGGGCAGAAGCCACTGCAGAGTCAACATTCTGAATTTTGGAACGTCCAGAAAAGTGTTTAGAATAGACAGGTCCAGTATTGGTCTCCAGGCTTTGTCCTTACTGGGTACCAGGAATAATCTTGAGTAAAATCCTTGTCCCTGCTCTTGCTGTGGTACTCGCTGAATGGCCTTCATGTCCATGAGGGATGTAACTTGTTTTTGTGCCTCTGCCCATTGATTTTGTGGCAGGTCTGGCATACCTTTTGCCTTTGGCAGGGTGTGAAAGTGCAACCTGAAGCCCTGGGACACTATATTCAAGACCCATTTGTCCTGGGTTTTTATATGCCAATTTTGTGAAAAAAGTGCTAGTTTTCCCCCTAAGGAAGCTGCCAAAAGATAAGTGCTTGGTATTGGCAGAGGAAAGTCATTGGGACTGTTTTCTATATGGCTGTGATTTGTCTTCTCCGCTTTTGGAGGTAGAAGCACCCCACTGTTTAGGCCTATATGAGCCTTGGAGCTGGGGTCTGCCTGTAGGGCATTTGTATCTGCCTCTTTGTGGCCTGTCTGACACTGGAAAGGACCAATTCTTTCAAGGCCAGTTCCTGTTAAATCTGGGTGGTTGTACCTGTAAGAAATCCTTAACTGTCTGCATAGATTTCGCTTTATCCTCCATTTTCTTCAACACCTATTCTGCCTTAACACCAAATAAAGTATCATGCTGTAAAGGAGCATCCAATACTTTTGCTTTAACATGATCAGGCAGATTTTGTTCCTTTAACCAAGCATGCCTTCTAATGACAGTACCCATAACAGCGGCCCTGCAAGAGGCCTCCAGTGAATCAAAACCACATTGCAAAGTATGTTTTCCCACTTGTTCAGCTGCATGCAATAAATCCTGCATTTCCTTGTTATCTGCACATTCAGAATTTGTCAACATTTTCTGTTTTAGCAGTGACATTAAATATTGCTGATATTTAAGCATATGAAACTGACAATTTAAAGCCCTTATGTAAACTTTTTTTCTCCCATCTGTCCAGTGCCCTAGAATCCCTATCAGAGAGGACAGGGTTTTTTTGCAGTGGAAGCCTTGACCCCTTTGTGACCCTGAGATATAATTTCTGGGTCAGCAGCAGGGTTTTTATATAGAAATTTGTGGGAATCTGGAACCCTGTAGTACCTGTCTGGCTTAACCGGTGCAGGTGGTAGAGTCAGGAGACAGGCTGGACTCTGAAAATACATCATCTACTATGTCTAGAACAGGTGGAATAGCAAGAGGTCTGTGCTGAGGTAGCAAAAGAAAGTCTTTGAGCCTTTTCTTAGATTCTGAGTATTCTTGACACTCCAAGTGAAAGTGCTCCCTCATGGTGTTAAGGGTTTCCCCAAAAAAATAATCCTCAGGAGGAGAGGCTGAAGGAATAGACTCTTCAGCATCAGAATCCTCATAGGGAGGAAGGGAGTATCCCTGTTCAGAAGAGGAATCAGAGGAAATGGAAACCTGATCTGAAGATTCATATTCTGTCTCTTGCCTAGGCCTCTTATCTGGAGGGGGATGGGAACCCCTGATCAAAGTAATTAGGTCTTCAGCTATTTTAAGCATCTGTATTTTAGGCATGGATGTCTGTGCAGGAGAATGCTGTACTTGCTTCTTTGTCTTTAGAGCTGCTTTAGTCTTTGCCTTTGAAGCTGAGGTTGGCTTAACATATAACTGTGTAGGTCTGAAAACACCCTCAGAAGCCGATGCCTGCTCAGCGGCTCCAGACCCATCTGAGGGAATAGTTTCCAAATGTCCAATACCTTGAGTATCCAGATGCCTAGTCAGCTCCACATGGGAGTCAGAAGTGGCCTGTGGCTCTGAGGTAGCGGGCGTCAGGGGCTGCGAAAGTGCCTCACTGAGAACCGGCGAACCAGCAACTGGCCTAGCGGAGGCCTCGTCGTCGGTTTTGGACCTCGGATGCCTGTCCTTTTCCTTTTCCTTGCACTTTTTATAAACTCTGGTCATCGGCTGATCCGACGGCATTATATAATTAAATCTTCGGCCAAAGTAATGAAAGGCAAAATCGAACCGACGCTTAATAGTGCGTTGGTTAAATCTAGCACAAAACCGACAGCTAGCAATGTCGTGGTCAGGTCCTAGGCAAGGAATACAGTAAGAATGAAAATCCTTATGAGGTATTTGCTTCCCACAAGAAATACAATTGTTAACTTTTTCTGACATCGGTCTGGAGCAAGAAAAAAGTTTCCCCAATGGGGTACTTAGCTTTAATGAAGACTTCGGATCTGAAATTCGGTTTTGAAAATCTCAGGAGTCGGCCGACCGGCACTTGCGAACTGCTTTTGCTTTGGGCACCACATGGCAAGAAAGACTGGAGAAAATGGTGTCAGCTGCATCTTTTATACCCCTGGTGCACTGACGTCACGGAAGAGGCGACAGCAACCAATGCCGGACCAGGACTTTGGAATTCAGGCCGACTGTGGGTAGCCTGCCAGCAGGATAACCCAAGTGCAATGACTGCAACAGTGAAACACGATGAACATCCATAGATGTCCTTCTCTTCTATGCTGCAGTATTCTTTACATATGGAAGTCCTCCGTCCAATGAGCTGATGTCTGGCCAGTATACAACAGCTTTTAGCTACTGCAAGTATATGGGACATCACATGTATGTGCTGACAACATCAGCCATAAAAGACATCCACACATACAATCCTCAGAAAAGAAATACCCCAGAAGGAGCATCAGAGCCAAGGAGCAATGCAAAGCCATTCAAGGAAAGAAACAAGATATAAGGGGGAGGCAGGAGGGACACAATACTGCAACATAGAAGAGAAGGACATCTACTGTTATGGTAAGATTTTACACAACTATTCTATGTCCTTCTATTCAATGTTGAAGTATTCTTTAAATTAGGGAGAATGCAAAGCTTAGTAGGAACCCTAGGAGGAGGAAGGAGCAGAGGAACTTTGAATGGAAGAGTTTTCAACAAAGCCATGGAGAATGTCTCTAGCAAACCCTGCTCTTGATCTAGACATAGTGTTCAACTTGTAATGTTTGGTGAAAGTGTGCATATAAGACCATGTAGCAGCCTCCAGAATAGAATTAGTATCCAGGTCTTTAAAATATGCCCCTGAGGGGGCCAAAGAATTAGTGGAATGAGCCCTAACAGGTGCAGCAAGAGACTTACGATGGAAATCATAACAAAACAAGACTGGCTTGGAGATCCCAAGAAGAAATTGTCTGTTTAGAGACTGCCTGGGATGGAAAGAAAAAAACAGCTGATCAGATTTCCTGATAACTTTAGTTTTATCTAAGTAGAATCTAAGTTGTCTATGTACATCCAAGGTATGCAAGATCCTTTCACTAGAGGATTGAGGAGAAGGGAAAAAAGTAGTCAAGTGAATAGATTGATTAAGAGACACCTCATCTACCACCTTAGGCATAAAAGAAGGACCGGTGCGCAATGAAATGCTATCCTTGTGGAAAACCAAGAAAGGTGGGGAAGCCATCAAAGCTTGAATCTCTGAAACTCTCCTGGCAGATGTCAAGGCTAACAGAAGAACTGTTTTCCAAGTACAAAACTTTAAAGAAGCTGAGGCTGCAGGTTCAAAAGGAGCCACAGTAAGCTTCTCTAAAACATAGTTCAAATCTCAAGGAGGCAAAACTGGTTTCCTGGAAGGTTTAATAAGGAGGACACATTTAAGAAAAAGTTTGAACTCCAATCTGGAAGCTAAAGGTGGAGATAATGACATACATGCAGAAATAGCTAACAAGGGAACATTCACTGACAAGTAGGCCAAACCACTATTAAGTAACTCACACAAGTAAGAAAGAACCACTGGAATAGCCACTGAAAATGGATCCAGATTTTGTGGAGGACACCAGGCAGAACACCTCTTCTATTTGGATAAGTAAGATTTAATGTATTGGGTTTCCTGGCCTCCTGTAGAACCCTAAGCAAATCCTGTGGAAAAAAAGGTGCCTGAAAGGAATCAAAAGTTGATCACCCAGAGGGTCAGTTGTAAGGTTGACAAATGTGGATGAAGCAGAGATCCCTTGTCTTGTGTGAGCAGGTCCACTCTATGAGGTAACTTGTGATGACTGTCCTTGGCTAAATGCAGAAGAAGAGGGAACCGATGCTGTCTGCCCAAAAGGGAGTCACCAGCAAGATTTTTGTTTTCTCCTGCTGAATCTTCAGCAGAACTTTCTGAATGAAATGGAAGGGGGGATGCATAAAGAACCATCCTCTTCCATGAGAAAGATAGGATGCCTACCTTTCAAACCTGAGAATGTGTGAGTCAGACCCAAAATAGAGGAAGTTGCCTGTTCAGAGGGGAGGCAAACATCCAGAAGGGGGTACTCCACCAGTGCACCAAGTCCAGAAACACATCCCCTGTGAAGCATCCATTCAAGGGGTTGAGTCATGGACCTGCTTAAGATGTTAGCCAAAATGTTCTGAGTGGATAGAATGTAAACCACTAGAGGAGTCATCATGTACTGAACTGCCAATTTCCATGCCGAGAGAGCTAGCCTGCAAAGATGGTAATATTTTGTCCCTCTGCTTGTTTACATACCAGAGAACTGTGGTGTTGTCTGTAAACACTTTCAGAAGGTCTGGGTGAAAGAGAAGATCAAATGCCTGTAAAGCCAGAATTACAGCCCTCATTTCCTTGATGTTGATATGCTCTCTCCTTTGAGAAAGCGACCAAAGGTTCTGCACCTTCTTGGAAGCAAATGTTACCCCACAACCTGTGTCTGAGGTGTCTGTAAACAGATGTTGAGATAACTGGGAAAGAAGAAGAGGAAGCCAAGGATTTAGAGTTAGCTGTTGAATCTGCCAAAGATGCTCTGTTTTTAGGCAAGGGGGGGATCAAAAATTCTAGAGGGTGAGCATGCTGTGTCCAAACTGACTTTAGGAACCACTGAAGTTTTTTCATGTGGAGTTTTGCAAGAGACAGGATAGGAATTGTGGATGCTGTGAACCCAAAAAGTCTTAGAAACTCCCTGGCTGTAATCGAGAGGAGAAGCAGAAGATTTTCCAGAAAGGCAGTGAGGGACTGAACTTTATCCATTGGAAGAAAAACCATCGTAAGTTCTGTGTTGAACCTGCAAGATTTTTTGAAATTTATGATGAACCCTAGACTTTGAAGGAGATGAATGGCCACCTAAAGGTTTTCAGACAACTGTTCTGATAGAGGAGCCAGGAAAAGAAGATTGCCCAGTTATGGATATACATGAATACCCTTGACTCTCAAGAAAACAATCACATGGGCGAAGCACTTTGTGAATACCCCTGAGGCAGTAGAAAGTCCAAAAGGCAAGGCAGAGAACTGAAAGTACAAAGAACCCACAGAGAAACATAGACATTTCCTGTACAGAGCATGGATGGGGATGTGTAGATAAGCATCTTTGATGTCTACAGAAGCCATGTAAGACTGAGGGGAAATCAGAGGAAACAGAGTCTGTAAAGACAGCATGCAGAAAGATGGCACTTCTACAAAAGTGTTTAAGTGGGAAAGATCTAGGACTGGTCTCCATGGACCATCTTCTCTGCGAACAAGAAACATCCTTGAGTAAAACCCTATTCCTCTCTGATCCATTGGCACGTGTTGATTTGTGCCTTGAGAAAGTAGCTGTAATAAAACCTCTGGAAACAAATTCAGTTGACTTGAAGGGGGATGTGGAATTCCCATGAAAGGAAGGAGAATTTTCCAAGTCATGAAGTATCCTTGTTGGATAACAGTCAGACCCCTTGAATCCTGAGTGATCCTTGTTCAAGCTTGAAAAGAGAGAGATAGACGAAGAGATAGAGGAGTAGGACTTGGAAGAGGCTGGAAGTCACAGTGAGCTGGGCTTGGCTGGAAAGGGCTACTTTGAGGAAGGTGCAGAAGCAGTGACTTAGATTGTGTAGATCTCCTAGCAGTCCTTTTAGGTCAGGAAGCAGAAGCTGAGGAAGTAGACGTGTGAACTGGCCTCCTAACATAAGATGTCTTAGTAGGAAAATTCCTATGGATCTTAGGAACAGAAGAAATGAAAAGGTGATTCAGATCTTAAAGTTCCTTCCCCTTATCCTGCAGAGACTTAAATATGTCTGCAGCTGCAGAACCAAAAAGAGCTGACTTATCCAAAGGAGCATCTAATAATTTTGCTTTAATATCATCTGGCAATGGTTGAAACCTCAACCAAGAGTGTCTTCTAAGTGCAGAACCAGATGCAGCAGCTCTGGATGGTGCCTCAACAGCATAATAGCTGCTCTTAATGGAATATCTAGCTACCTGTGAAGAAGCTGTTAAAAGAGACCAAACCTGAGTTTTAATTTCAGAGTCTGGTAGTTGAGTAAGAGCTTGCGTGGCCTGAGAAAGTACAGCCAAGGAATACCTACACATATGAGTTTGGTAATTCATTGCTCTGATCGTTCAAGTGGACAAACTGTAAACTTTTTTACCAAGTCTCTCCACAATTTTGCTCTCCTTATCAGAGGGAAGAGGTTTAGAAGAAGCAGACAACCGGGAAGACCTGTCAAAAGCTATGGAAACAACAGCTGGATCAGCTGAAGGACACTTATGCAAGAACTTGCAATCATCTGGCACCTTGTAGAATCTGTCTGGCATCTTCGGGGAAGGAGCCCAAGAGTCAGAAGCCTTAGAAGAAGAAGTGAAAGCATCCAGGAAAGCTGGCAGGACTAGAGGCACAGCAGAAGGTGAAGGAACTTCCATTTGCAGAAGGTCATAATACCTTTTTTGCTCCTCCAAAATCTGAACAGTCCCATTTGAAAAATTCCTTCATTTTATAAATAGTTTCACCAAAAGAAATAAATACATTTCTTCTACTGGGGAATCCCCCCCACCTCACATCAGACTCCTCCTCCTCTGGAGGTATATTCTGCATATTCTAGAGGAGATGTAATTTGTGTAGAATATGCTAAGGAATCCTCATCAGTGGAAGAATCATCACCATCAGAATTATCATGAGAGAGAGAACCTGTTCCCCAACTCTTAGAACATGAGAAGATGTAAAAAAGGAAAAGGAATAGCAGAGGAAGGCTTCAAAGCCATCAGAGCCTTAATTAAACCCTGAGAGGAAACATCCCAGTCAGATAGTAGAGGTGATGGGGCCTGAGAGTGTCTAATCTTTTATTTTTAATTAACATGCATTTCTCCATGAAGAGAAGTGGAAGAACCTGACGTAGGCTTAACATCCGGAATCAACTCTGAAATTTGATCCCTAACAGGAATAGAAGGAACATCCCTAGGAACCTCAAGCACAGCAAGCCATGATTCCCCTTGTCTGCCTGAAACCGATGTCTGCACTGCCACTGAGGATGTGCCTAGATCATATTCCCTAGCAGCTTCCAATGAGGTACCCACAGAGGAACCAGATCTGACCTCTGAATGCAACACCAGATATTCACTGACCTAAAGTGATACATCGGACTTAAGAAATGTAGCTGAAGAGGATTCAGGTCTAGGCTTGCTAAACATCCTCTTCAAAATCAGCTCAGCTGAAGGACCCCAGAACTCCCCATAACATCTTTAGCCAGACATTTAAAATGTTGATTCTGTAAGTAAGATTTAAAGCCCAAAGTCGGCTACACAAAGTTTTAGGAATAAAGGCCTGACAAATGGAACAGGAATGGTGGTTGTGATTGGGCCTAGGAAGAAAAGACAAAGGTTGTGACTATCTTTATTTGGAATCTGCCTTCTTCACCTACACTTGCCCTTCCTGGATGACATGAACTAATTACAAAAGATAGTAGCAATGAAATAAATCCCCAAACAGGGCACACATCTGAAAGCTAACAGCATCCAACTGAATCAGGCAGCAGACCTAAGTATGAATCAAGCATTCTGAATGGCGGCAGAAAGATTCTGAGGATTGTACATGCGAACGTCCTTTTATTGCTGACACTGTCAGCACATACAATACGTGTGACATCCCGCTGTTGTATACTGGCCAGACGTCTGGTCATTGGGCGGAGGACTTCTACATGTAAAGAATACTGCAACATTGAACAGAAGGGCATCAAGTGGAGTACTTCCTTAATAGACTTTAAAACCAGTCTGGACGACTGGACAGGTGACTGAAAATTTTCACCTGATATATGTGGTGAAACACTTCTTAATGGGGAACACTGCTAGCTTCCCACCATTACTGGGCAATGTGGTTCAGCTTCTCAATGGTTTACTTGACCATAACCTTACTAAGAACCTAACAACATGTGAACCAAAGATAATATTCAGTTAACAAGACAAAATGAGAGCTGCAGCACACTAATTTAGCATATGTAAGAAGGGTCTCTGCATTACTTTAAATGTGAGAAATGTCTCCCTGTGTTGTCATTAACTGCTTAACTAATGTTTCATGTACAAGTATTCTTTGTTAGAATGATGTTTGTCCTGAAGAAGCCTTAGCATTAGTGTTTCTGCTTGATAAAAAGCTAATTTTAATACTATTGTGTTTAATCACTTTTTACTTCTGAATTATATATTCACTGTGACTTCCACCCTGACAACTATAACCATTTTATAAAATGAAACTTCATCCTCAAACTAGAGTCTCTTATTTTTAAACTTCTTTGAAACATTCTAATATTGCTCTTACACTATTAATCTCTTTCTAAACAGTTTCTGGCTATATCCTTAACTGAGTTTTCTTAAAAATGTTTACTATATAACAAGTTATTTGTGTATTTTTTATCAGCCGCTTTTTTAAATATTCAGTAGATCACTACCAATCTGTCATGATCCAATGTAAACCCTTTGCATTATGCTATGTAAATCTTAACTCCTATAATCACATTATGCAAAACTAGTACAGGCTATGTAGAAGGAACCGATGACTCAAGTATCAACAGTGTTCGGTCTCATGGATTGATTCCCAGTGGGAGAGGGTGTACATCAGGGCTCAGCTCTGAGACCACTGCTGTTCATAGTAGGGATGGACTACATTAGCAAACAGACTGGAGGAGACAGAGCAACAAAAACCATTGTATGCAGATGATGTGGCATTACAGGCAGACTTTGACCATTCTTATGGATTCATAGGATGTCCAGCCTCCTAATTTCCATCATGCTATCAATTTCCAAGCTGCATCTTGACAGTGAACCTACAAAGAATGTAACAATTCTTCATTCATGTTTGTCAGGTTGTTTGGTTTTATGTCAAGCTTTCTCTCAACAGACCAATTCCTGGTAATCTAAGCTGGGTAAATGGACACTGGCCAGCCAGTAGTTTATTGACTCAGGGCTGATGGGCTTTATGGCAAGTACACAGTGGCCAATAGGGGTACATACACCCCTCCCACTGTTAGCATGGGTCCGTCTTGTATTTCAGAGTAGGCTTGGTCCTTAACCCACTTATCACTGGCAAATACCCATGTCCATTTTTGGTGACTTTACTCAATCTCCAGTGATTTCATAGTAAAAACGCCAGTAAGTTTTAATTACCTGAATTTTAATCAGCTATACCAACTTTTGCACTTGCTGATGAAAAGCCACATCCACAAAAAGTGTAAACACACACACACACACACACACACACACACACACACACACACACACACACACATATGGGTGTACCTGCCATGATCTAAATATAAGATCAAAAGTAAAATGCTAAGTAAAAATATCTAAACTTGAAAATATCTAAACACAAAACACCGACAAAATTGAAGTTATGCTGGAAGATAACTGCAAAAACATTGAGAAAATGTGGTTTGATTTTGTCAGATTTTTCAAATATTTTATATGTGGTTAATCTATGTCACATTTTTTAATGTTTTTGCAGGGAAGGCAAGGCCTCCTGCACCCTCATGTGGGAGGTTGAACCACCATACCTCCTGCTAATTATGTACACCAACTCAGAGGTCACACAACAGTAGGGAAAGGGCATAAATCTTCCCGTACTACAACTTTAAGTTTGTGAGTGTTTTTCAATTTAGATATTTTTCAGCGTAGATATTTTTCTGTCGATCTTTTGTTTTTTTAGATCATTCCAGGTACACCCAAATATATATATATATATATATATATATATATATATATATATACACACACACACACACACACACATATACATATATAAATATATATACATATATATATATATATATATATATATATGTATATGGCCTTGCTATTTGCAATCAAACAATTACGTCATCAACATTTGTTTGGTAGATACATATTTTGACAAAAACACATGGTTTACATGTGCAAGAGATCAACAATTCCAAGGTAGGTGAATATTTCCTTTCCCCAGGGATTGTGAGATATCAAAGTTAGTGTATAAAATTATCAGTGTGTGTGTGTTGGGGGTGTATGGGGTCTTACGGCCTGCAAAAACATTTGCTGTTAGTTCACCAAAAGTACACCTTATCGACTTTTAAAAAGGCAACTTCAGTTAAGTGAAAGTGCAAATTAACAAAAATGCACTTTCGCGACATACACATTATTCATCCATTCATCCTTAACCCTTTTCCCATTTTGCAAATGGGGTCGAGGTGTTGCTGCACCAACAACAATCATCCCGAGCCAAGGTTTACACTGCTGGGTGGGTAGCTCTGTCGAGGTATTTCATACATACAGCTCACTCACATACGAATTACCAAACTACCAAAAAATTAACATATACACTTAAAACAAATTTTTGTAGGATGCAAGCCCCTCTGTTCCCCCCACACCCCCAGCTAATTATATAAACTTACTCTGAGATCACACTATAGTGGGAAGCAGGGTAGATTTCCTTATCGTCACTGTACTGTGAGCTATATCAACAAGCCTCAACTGCTGTACACCTTCCACTCCCATTAGAAATATAACTAAGAACTAAAAAACACCGCACCCCTTCTTCCATGCAATCCCGGAACTGCCAACCATTATTTGTTAATCTGTATTTCGCTAAAGTTTGATTTTGTTAAACTGCACTTTCGCTTAACTGAAGTCAGTTTTTTAAGATTCGATAAGGTGTACTTTCGGTGAAAGAAAGTAGACCCATATACATACATGCATGTGTACATACATATATATATATATGTGTGTGTGTGTGTGTGTGTGTGTGTGTGTGTGTGTACACACACAGTCACAAGGAAATAATCATCTTCTCACTTAACATTATAGCATCTCTTGAAATACTAAGAGTTATCCATGCCTGCTTGTGACACACACACATATCAAAGATCCATAATGGAAGATATAGGTGGCTAGATTTAACAGTTGTACTAGGGCATTATACAAAGTACAAATGTGTGACTTAAAAGCCCTGGTACTGCACATGATAAGAGACATTATATATCAGATATATGACACCATACAAGATCTAAATAACAAGTCTGAAGAAGTGGTAAACTTTCAGTCCAAGAAAGATGTACAGTTTGATATATTTAAGTTTGCCAGGTAACTAGAACTGTCAGAGATGCTGGTATAGAAAACATAAGGCTAAAATGTAAAAACAACAGAATGGGACAAAGTTGTGTGAAAGAATAAAAACAGTAAAAAAAATTAAGTGAGAAAGACACAAGCCTAACTGTGAGTACAATAAACAGTAAAGACTGCTACAGGTCAGCCTACAGATATTGTGGAGCATGACACTCAAAATAGATACTGTTCAGCTGAGAGAGACAGGGGCAGATAAGTAAAATACAGAAAATTAAACCATTCTGCTAATGTGTGTGTGTAAAAATTCCAGAAGAACAGACAGGATACAAGACAGAAGAAATATTAATTATAAACACAAATACACAGTACAGAATAAAGAAACAAACAGTTAAAGCAACAGGTACAGTTATGCAACAAGCAAAACTATTCTGCAAGAGTAATGAAAGGCACAAGGAAAACACTTGTGATATACAGAACAGCTGCGTTGGAATTACTAATGAATTATATGTAACAGTGGTAAGAACAAAAAATGTTTTTTGTTAAAACATTGATTTGTAACCTATTATGAATGACACAAGAGAAAAAAAGTTATATATCTCAGCACTTTGCCAAGCCAATACAATAAAATAAAAGCATTCCTGTACAGATTTCGGGATTATCAAAAGTACCACAAACAGGTATTAAAATTAATGTCCATGAGGCCAAGCAACACGAAAGATCATTTGTTAGTACTAACAAATGAGTGCTCCAGGCACCCATATGTAAAAATCAGGAACATCCTCACCACCTAATACAATAGTTTCAAACTTAGCAGCCCTTTCTCAATACTTGGAAAAACAGCAACCATTAAAGCAAATACTGTGCCAGTGCCACCACTCAGGAGCATCCATTTCAAAAAGATGTGTGGCACTCAAGGGAGTACTGGTACAGGCAAACGGCATGGTGGGAACATTCATGGTTAACAAAGGCAAAGGCCTTAAGAACTGTTAATGTAGAAAGGATGCCAATGGAACAACATTGGTGATAACAGGGTACAGCAGTTAAATTTATGTTCAGCAACAGGGTAAGCAATAATCTCTCAGACAACTAACAGGCTAACCAGATGATGATGTGAGGGAAAAGTGACTTAGAACAAAAGTGTAAAATGAAAAGACATCCAGGTTTCTGATGAATGGTCAAGACAATCACATTCCGATAAGGACAGTCTGTTTTGGTAAAACATAGCAGACAAGAGAAACATTCTACACTGTTCAATTCCAGGTCACATTCTGTGAAAGATACACGTGTTCTATGACATATGCAATTAATGGAAAGCATAATCTAACCAGGCATACTCTTCTATGCTTCCACTTCCTTATTCTGATTATTCAGGTAATTCTGGGTTTCCACACATAACTGTAAACAATTCATTTAATAATTTTTCTACTGTAACATATCTTTCTGTATGGCAGACTTTTGCCAAGAAAGTCACAAAGTATCATAAAAGACTTACATACTTAACTAAAAGGTAATGCCCACTGTGAAATATTACGCTTTGAATTCTTATAATATTTAACATATGTTGCAAAAGACCTTGCATACAATTTTATAAAGGTCTGTATAAAATAATTGCTTAACTCATAAACTGCACTGTTCCTTTTGAAGCTACTTAAATGTACTGAAATTTATTTGTAGTTATTTTTTAAAGTTTTGCTAAAAATATTAAAACACTTCACTACAAACAAAAATTAAGCTTACAGTCCAAAGGGCATTCTGGTGGTGAAGAGTTACAAACAAAGTTAGCCAAAGGCTTTACTCATGACCAGTCTCCCAAAAGCAGATGGTCACAGTAAGGTCTTTTGATATAGTCCCAGAACGACAGGTTCTCCATTGACTAGCACTGCAGTAATGCAAATGGTCAACCGTGCACACATGGACAGCTTATTTATGTGGGCATCAGGCAGTAAAATGAATATCTGATGCCCCCTGAATTAAGCACAAACACACAATGCACAGCTAGTGATTTATTATCGGGAATTCAGAAACTATAACAGGTGTCTGCTGAAATTGCAAAGATCATAACTGCAAGCCTTAAAATACTGGAACTATATCTGCAAATGTGGTACAATACATACTGAGGCCATGTCTCCAGTACTACGGAGCAGTGATATTACTCCAGGGCACTGATCTCAGAACTAGTACCTATGAACAGCAGGTATGTGAGGGGGCCTGAGGGGTGCAACAGGGATACCCATGCAAAAATGCAGAATAGTTTAACAACAAGCTTGACATATGCTATCTTTTATGTTTATGAGAATCACAATTTATTCTTCATTCCCAAAGTGCAAGTTTAGGTCTCATACATATGGCAGGGGTTCAGTATTATTTTACAGTTTTGCTTTACCCGTTACTGCAAGCAGTCAAATGGCTCTGTGGTGCCTCTTACCACATAAACATTACTCTTTTAGATGAAGTATGGCCTCTACAAAATATGTAATTACACAGAACTCTTAAGATGACTTTCAGAACAATTTATGAAGGCCTATGTCTTTATAAATAATTGAGAATGACTCCTGCAGAACAGGGTTACGGACCCTAGGAGGAAGTATGTGAAAGTGAGAAATCCATTATTCAACAAATAGTAAGTCAAACAATGCTGTCTCTCTGATCTCAAATCTCTGAACTCAACTGTCCTCCAATGCATTTTACACCCTTTTCAGATCATGTTTGTCACCATTACAAGACCATGGAGCCAATATATTTAAGTAATAGGTTTGGGGTGTTGCAAGAGACTTACCTCACTGCAAAAAAAAAGAAGAGAGTGGTGGTTCATGACATAACACACACAGGTTTAACAGCTGATTTATTCAACAAGATTAACTCATCCAGATTGCTGTCAGTTGGTCATATATCATCTTATCACAGGAGTTGCTATGGTAGTAGCATCTCCCAGAGGGAAAGCCCATAAACACAAAGATTCTGAATTTACAGTCTCAAAAATTCCAAAGTCTTGTGCGTGCATGTCATTAAGTAGCACAATGGTGTAGCAGTGATCGGGCTTCTAACTAGAAGCCTGTAAGGTGAACTTCTTTTAACTTATTTGTCACTGATCAAATAAAGGACAAAAAAATCACATAAACAATATATGTGCAAAAACTAAGATGTGACAATGTCTGGTTTATTACTTGTTAGACAGTGGGCAAATTGTACATTGTTACTGTACTGGACAATGAAAAAGCTCCAATAGGGTATTAATGCACAAATATCACCTGGTAAAAACTCAAGTTCGCCACTTTGAGGTAGCATATTAAGCTGCCGTGAAGCAAGAACTGAAAAGAAAATGAATGGCCCTCACTTTTCTACACTCACTAAATTCTGCTTTGCTATTTAGTGTGCATAAAAGAAAACAGTAATGTGTGTGTGTGTGTGTGTGTGTGTGTGTGTGCGAAAGAGAGAAATTCAGTGAAGAAAGAGTGAGCGAGAAAAAAAAATCAATGCGTACTTCTCTATTTCTTTGATAAAGAAAAGCAGGGATACATTTTAAACGTAACTCTCATTTTAAACCAGCATGCATTTTTACAACAAAAAGGAGTATGAAACCATGTCTGGCATCACTGACTGACAGTTATCTACAAACTCTTTACCAGAAAATCAAGAGACAGAGAAAAATTAGGGACAGCTGACAGGCATGTAGATGGATATTCCAATGCCTTGCACTTTATGACTTTTAGCTTCATGTGAGCACAATGAAACACATAACTCAGACAAGAGAGTGTGTGTGTGTGTGTGTGTGTGTGTGTGTGTGTGTGTGTGTGTGTGTGTGTATACTCAGTCAAGAAAGCTGTAACGCTGGGTGTGTGATGTACTTCTGTGTTTATGTGTGTGGGTCTGTTTAACTATGTTTGAGTGTGTGTGAGTGGAGATTAAATACTTGCATAACATGTAGTGTTGATACATACTCAGGACAACCTAAAGGTGTTACTGCTCAATGCTAGGAGCCTCAACACGAAAGTGCCCTCCCTGGAAGCTCTCGTCATCATTGTGAATGCAGATATCTGTGCAGTTACTGAAACATGTACCTCTCAAGACATCTGCAACAACTGGAAAGGCCCAGAAATACCTCACTAAAAGAATCACAGGCCTAAAGCAGATGCCCTACGCTGATCACCTTAAAAAACTTCAGCTATACTCTGTCGCATATCGTCTACTCCAAGGTGATCTCTGCTTAACATACAAGGCCATGTCAAACCCAGAGCTGTTGGACATGCTACACTTAAAGAAATCCCAATCCCTCAGAGCCACACACTCCAGGGATCTAAATCTTGTCATCACAATAAACAAAACATGCTGGAGGGATAGGTTTCTGACCCAGAGACTCCCCAGACTCTGGAATAGACTGCCCATACATGTCAAGCAGAGCGCCTCTTTGGCCCTCTTTAAAAGGAACCTTGATGACTGGATGGGAGAAAGGAAATTCACCCCGGGGATCACGTCAGTCACCCTGCTAGACAGGGGTCCAGGGAAGTAAATAGTGTGGGAAGAAATAGCCAGGGAATTGTTATGGCTAGGCTTGTATAGGCCCTAGGGCCAATAGCCTAGTACCAACCTAAGAACCTATGAACATGGTTCAAAGCCATGGAAAGGACTCTGGCATTGCATGACTATAATGTCTTTCATACATTCCAACCACCTACTGAGCAAGAGCTAAAGGTGGAGGTGTATCAATCTACATAAAGAATAAACACACCTCAAGCCTGGTCAAACAATATGACATGCTTGAGCTACTCCATGACTAACTAACCATGGGAAAAATCATTACCATATTCTTGCTAGCTACAGGTCCCCTACAATGAAGCAGGAAACTCACATATCATACCTAAAATTACTAGAATCACTCACCATCCAGCCCAGTACCACACTCATGGGGGATTTTAACTACCTCTCTCTTAATTAGGAGGCATATACATCCACTAACATGCAGGCCCAATGATTTCTTGACTTTGCAAATTCAAATGCCCTGGAGCAACTAGTCTGCACTCCCACTAGGGGTACAAATATCCTAGAACTGGTACTCAAATATGGGAGAGTGCTGCATCCCCCAGTGTGATATCCTCACTGGTAAGACAGATCACAAAACTATCCCCCTTGAAATAAAGGTAAAATTAGTCCCCTCACCTAACCCTAAAAACTTCAAGTACTTCTCTAAGGTAAATTACCCCCTATTAAGAGCATAGCTAGTTTCCAAGCTCCCCCAAATCCAGAAACCTATGCAGAGGTGTAAACAAAAGCTCTGTACATCCCTATAAACAACTGCATAAAAACAGCAGTACCAAACTGAAATAAAACCAGGTCAAGCCACCCTGGTGGACCCCTGGTATTTACAGATTGTACAACAAAAGAAAGAAAAAAATCCTGTCGAGAAGTAAGAGGGAATATGCATAACAGAGAAAAAAGTCCTTCATTAGTCTAAACAAGGAAATCAGGGAACTAGTCAAGTCTCTGAAAGCAGACTTTGAGGTAAAAATAGCCTCCAAAGCTAAGGATAACCATAAGCCATTTTTCTTTATATCCACAATCTTAAGGGCAATGCCCAATAATGTGTGGAATTAGTTGTAGATGGCATCACATATACTCAGCTGCAAAATAATAGCAAATCTGCTGGCCAACAAATTCAGCTCACATTTCACCTCTTTATCACCGCCAATTTCCCCCCTAAGAAATACCCTAAACCACCCCACTGTCAATTATCCCCATAGAACAGGTTGCCACTGCACTCTCTAAAGCTAAAAACACAGCTTCAATGGGGCCTGAAGATATACCAGGTTGCCTCTTAAACATCTTAAATCAGGACTTATCAGGCCCATTAGGATCTCTACTTAACCACAGCCTCTAGGCTGGCTTCTTTGTCCCAAAAGTGTGGAGGACAGAAACAGTCATCCCACTGCATAAAGGGAGACCGTCTACTGACCCAGGCCATTACACAACCATAAGTTTGACTTGTCTTATATGTAAGGCCATGGAAAGAATAACCATGGATCTGATAAATAATGAAATAGAAAACCTCCAAACACTGGACCTGACACCATACAGCTTTGTCAAGGGCAGGTCATGTCTAATGAATCTGGGGGATTTTTTGAGAAAGTCACTAAGGCCATGGATGATGGTAAAACAGTACATACTGCCTACCTTGACATGGCTACGGCATTTGACACAATTCCCCATGCAGGTATTATAAATAAACACACAAAAATGGGCATAAATCCCTATGTCATCAGATGGATAGCCAGTTGTCTCATGGACTCGACATGTGGTTAAATTGGGTAAACCAAGATCCAGCAAGAGGCCAGTTACTAGTGGTGTGCTACAGGGCTCAGTGCTGGGACCACTCCTGTTCAGAATATACTTCTCTGAAGTCAAGACTAATGTGGAAGGTCTCGGGATGACGTTTGCTGATGACTGCAAGCTGGGGCCAAGCACTGAATCCCCCAGTGGTGTAGACATCCTTCGGAAGTGTCTAGATCAGACATGTTATTGGTGCCAAAGCCATGGCCTAAAATTAAATGTGAAAAAATGCATTATCATACTCTCTGGGAAGTCAGATACTCTTGCAAATGACAACATCAATAGCTCACCCTTAAGACTAGACTAAGAGGTGAGAAATCTAGGTACACTGAAAGATTGTAACCTGAACTTTAACTGACATGTGTCTGCAGTGGTGAGGAAGTTATTTTATGTGGCACAACTTATAAGTAAATGTATGCCATCCAGATCCAAGGAAATTATAGTCCAGCTGTACTAAGCCATCATAGACTAATAATCAAGTACAATGTACCATCTGGCATGTATTGGACTGTGCACTTACAGAAGCTGGAATGACCCCACAGGTTCTCCACAAAGAAAATAAAGGGTGTAAATAACATGAACTATGCAA